>NC_091364.1:9295235-9595235 GCF_038502225.1 Cherax quadricarinatus | reverse complement strand
ATAATTCAATAATTTTGTAAAAGTCATTTGAATCTCTCTCTCTCTCTCTCTCTCTCTCTCTCTCTCTCTCTCTCTCTCTCTCTCTCTCTCTCTCTCTCTCTCTCACTCACACTCACACTCACACTCACACTCCTGGCGGGGCCAGGAGCTGTCTCTCGACCCGTGCAACCACAATTAGGTGAGTGTACACACACACAGGTGACAGGAGAGAGAGAGGGGTGGGCGGACTGCGTTTTCTTGGACTGTAAGAAGGCTTTTGACAGTTCCACACAAGAGATTGGTGCATAAGCTGGAAGGCCAGTCAGGTATAATAGGGAAGGCACTGCAATGGATCAAGGAATACCTGTCAGGAATACATCAGCGAGTCATGGTACGTGACGAGGTGTCAGAGTGGGCGCCTGTGACGAGTGGGGTTCCACAGGGGTCAGTCCTAGGACCGGTGCTGTTTCTGGTGTCTGTGAAGGACATGATGGAAGGAATAGACTGAGAAGTGTCCCTGTTTGCAGATGATGTGAAGTTGATGAGAAGAATTCAGTCGGACGAGGATCAGGCGGAACTACAAAAGGAACGGAAAGGCTGCAGGCCTGGTCCGGAAACTGGCTCCAGAAGTTCAACCCCACCAAGTGCAAAGTCATGAAGATTGGAGAAGGGCAAAGAACACTGCAAACGAAGTACAGCTTAGGGGGGCCAGAGACTACAAACCTCAGTCAAGGGAAAGGATCTTGGGGTGAGTATAACACCGGGAACATCTGAGGCGAACATCTGAGGCGCGCACAAACCAAATAACTGCTGCAGCATACGGGCGTCTAGCAAACTTAAGAATAGCATTCCGACATCTCAATAAGGAATCGTTCAGGACCCTGTACACTGAATGTCAGGCCTATATTAGCGTATGCAGCACCAGTTTGGAACCCCACACCTAGCCAGGTCAGTGGGAATGAGCAGGATATATAATCACATGGATCTTTCTGTATAAGCCGCTCCAGTAGAGGGACGGGTCGTGCCGTCACTACCAAACATACAGCTTTCTCTTCTGTCTGGTGTATGTTGTCCTTTATGTTCTCTTGTCTACCTCCCTGTTCTTGCCACTTATCTTTTATGTTTTCTTGGTTTTCAGTTTCTTCCTGTTACTTCTGTAGATCACCTGACATTCTCTTACCAGTAAGATCTGACACCCTCTAATCTGCCCTTTATTACTACTAGACATTATCTTAGCTACTTTGTATTTGACATCTTAAGACCAGAAACCCCTTATCCGCCTCGTATTTGTCACCTTAGGACCTGACACCCCTTATCTGCCAGGCATTTGGCACCTCCTTCCTGGCACCTCCTTCCTATCCTGGGTCTCAGATATTTTAACATCATTCCAAAAGATATTAGAAACATTGCTGGAACAAATGGAGAAGCCTCGAGAAGAAACTAGAGAATTTACTCCACCAAACACCGGATCAAGCAGGCTGTGACAGTGGGCCAGCAGGCTGCCAGCAGCAATAGCCTGGTTAAACAGGAAGCACCAGACAATACTGGTCCAGGATGGGGCTGCAAAAGTAGTAAAATTCTCGAAACCCATCATAGGTAAAGACAGTACCCACTACATCAAAGCTCAAGTCCTAAAAAAAAAAAAAAAGCTCGTGTCGAGGGGAAAGAGAGAGAGAGAGAGTGAGTGAGTGAGTGAGTGACAGACTGAGACAGGCGAGGTCACTATAAAGGGTTGTAGCAGACTGTCACACTGATGAGGGAGGCAGTGAAGTAGTGCAGATGACGGACGCAGGGAATAATGGGTGATGAAAAGAAACACAGTTGCAGAGGGGGATTGTGTTGAAACATTTCGCTTGTGGACAGACTTCTTCATTCACGGAAGAGGTCTGTCCTCAGATGAAATATCTTAATAAAGTTCCTCTCTGCATTTGTCTTTTTTTTTCGCTGCGTGTCAGCTTTGCGCTATTTGTCTTCGGCGGGGATAAGTGGTATTTAGAAAGTGATGGGTTTAGTGGTTGGGAAAACAGTCATGAGCACCTTGTATCCTCACCAGTGTCTGGTAGAGCTGAACATAAAGCATACAAGGTCTGCATTGTATATGTAATATTGATAAAACCTAGAAGATCAAATTTAAAAAAGAGAGAGCATAGAAGTGTATACACAAGAAGAATGGATTACTGAATTGTTTAAAAACGTGAATATGCCACAACGTAGGAAAGATAATCTTCAACGAGATAGAACAAAAACTTAAGCTGTCCTACCAGACAGGAAAAAGCACAAAAGGAACGAAAAGACAGCCAGGATATTGCAAGAAAAATCAAATATTTCTATACGTATGCAAAATCCGAGCTAAGAGTCACCTGTAGCATTTAGAACATTATCAAAGGAGGTCCCTCATTTGGTGATAACACCAAAATACGAATGAAAGTCACCTCGGTAGAAGACACGGAAGAATTGCAGGAAGATATCAGCAGTTTTTTCCAGTGGACAGTGGAAGAACACACGATGCTTAACGGTAATAAGCTATGAAAAGAATGAAGATGTCAAAAAGGACACTTTATGCAAAACCCAAGAGAATCATCAGATAAAACGAAAGGAGCACGTGAAAGGCCTGGGAATAATTATATCGGCTAACTTTTCCCTCAAAGAACATAAGACATTCAAGAAAATGACGGGATGGATAATGAGATCTTTCAAAACAAGGAAAATAGTGCCAGTGGTAACACTGTTCGAATTGCTTGTGCACTTTCGTGTAAAAGAGAGCACAAACATAGAGCTAGTAAAGAATTAAAATTACTGGAAACGTTGGAGGTTCTTGTCCCAAATCTCACAATTCCTATACTGGTGTGTTAGATATGGGAGGAAGTTTAAAATAAACAATGAAAAGCAGGGGCGTCGTGGGCACACGTGTAGAAGTCTTCAAGAGAACACTGGATAAGTATCTTCACAAAGACAAGAGATGCCAAGCCAATGATCCTTTTCAAATCACTTGTTCTCTCTAGGCTGGAATACTGCTGTACATTAACATCTCCATTGAAGGCAGGTGAAATTGCAGATCTAGAGAATGTACAGAGAACATTTACTGCACGTATAAGTTCCATCAAACACATTAACTACTAGGAACGCTTGGAAGCACTTGACTTGCACTCACTGGAGCGCAGGCGAGAGATGCATCATAATCTACACCTGGAAGATCCTGGAGGGATTGGTCCCTAATCTGCAGACACAAATCACTCCCTACGAAAGCAAAAGACTTAGCAGGCAATGCAACATACCTTCAATGAAAAGTAGGGGCGCTATTAGTACACTAAGAGAAAACACAATTAGTGTCCGGGGCCCAAGACTGTTCAACAGCCTCCCACCAGCCATAAGGGGAATTACCAATAGACCCCTGGTTGTCTTCAATAGGGAGTTGGACAGATACCTAAAGTTGGTGCCGGATCAGCCGGGCTGTGGCTCGTACGTTGGACTACGTGCGGCCAGCAGTAGCAGCCTCGTTGATCAGACCCTGATCCACCAGGAGGCCTGGTCATGGACCGGGCCGCGGGGGCATTGATCCCCGGAATACCCTCCAGGTAGACTCCAGGTAAAAGTGCCAGATCAACCAGGTTATGATGAATATGTGGGCCAGCGGGCCGCCAGCAGCAAAGCACTGGTTGACCAGGGGATCACCAGACAGGCTTCGCCCAGGGCCAGGCTTCGGGAGTTTCAAAACTCCTGAAAGTCTTCAAAGGTATGTCAAAGATAGTTGTGATGGGGTGGAAGTTGTTGTTTGGGTTAGTTGTGGTTATTGTTTCAAGTTATCTTTTAGTATATTGAGAGTTTCTCTGCTTTTCACTGAATTTTTCAGTCGAAACTGTCTGCCGATCACGCAAGGAGTAATTTCAGTGTATAGATTTGGAACAATATAATATTTTAATGTGTAAATTATTATACATCTCTCTCGCTTGCGCTTCCGAGCAAATAATTTACTGGATTTTCGACGTTCGCAGTTGATGAGAAAAAAAATGGTGGTTTACAAAATAAGGGTTGAACGAAGTTTTGAGCAGTAATAATAATAATAATTAATGATAATAGAAGGGACATGGAATAAGCCACACATTTCGAAATATGCGAGTACATTACAGATCTTGGCCAGGAAGTCAATATATGGACTTGGTGGAGTGTACCGGAGACTGTTTTCGGTGGTCACCGCCCTCTCGACCCGCTCCCAGACCTGTCCTCCTGGTGATGATGTGATCTTGCTTGTGTGTTGCTGTCTTATGTTGTGATATTGTTTGTGAAAAATGGAAGAAGACACGTATAAGTGTCTTTTTCCAGAGCTTCTTTTTGTTTGCCAGCTTGTGATGCAAAATATTACTAAGGAAAAGCTGTGGTGCTCTAAGTACACTAAGAAATAACTCGAGTGTAAAGGGACCAAGATTTTTAAACACCATCTCTTCATTTATAAAGGGGATTACCAACATCCCCTGGCTGTCTTGAGGAAAATGATAAGTTCCTCAGGTCAATTCCTGATTAGCCGGGTTGTCGTAAATCCGTTGGAGTGCATGCGGCTACCACCAACACCCTGACGCCCTGATTGATCAGGTCTTCCACTCGGGGACCTGATCTGGGACCGTGTCGTGGAGGTATTGACCTCTGGAATACTTTTCAAGTAGATTCCAGGATGAATGTTTATTGATGTATCTGTAGCAACACAGGATGAACATTCAGTGAAGTGTGTTTAGTAATACTGGATGAATGTTCATTGATGTGTATAAGCCATCATTGGATGAATGTTCATTGATGTGTATATGTCAACAATGGATGAATGTTCATTAATGTGTATGAGCCAACATTGGATGAAATGTTCATTAATGTGTATAACAACCCTTGATGAATGTTTGTCTTTGTGGCATAGAGAAATATATTCATTTATTAAGGTGAAGTTGTATCCCTCGGGAAATATCGTGTCTGAGCTCAGTGCAAAGACCTTACACTTTTTTTTTTTTTACAGGTGGGTGAAAAATGATAGTCTTCATGAGCATGGTAGGTGGAATTTGTTTTCTCCTTTCTTGTCTTCTTCTAAATTACCACGAAGATTTATGGTTTGCCTGGTTTCCAAACAGGATGTAAATGGGGTGACTACCAGACATAGAATGGGAATGAGTGGCTACCACCTGTAAGCTGGGTATGGAGTGACCCACCCACAAGATTGGTATGGGGTGATTACCCTCTACAGCATGGGTACAGGGTCTACCAGGAGGTTCCATGGGTCAACGCCCCTGCGACCCGGTCCTTGACTAGGCCTCCAGGTGGATCACTGCCTGTTACTGCTGGCTGCACGCAATCCATCGTAGGAACTACAGCCCGGCTGATCGGGCACTAACTTTAGGTACTACTAAAGTTACCAAAGTGGAGAATGAACAAACAAAAATGTGAAGTTACAGTGAGTCTAGCTATTAGCTGATACACAATGCTCGGCTCGATTATATACTAACAGTCCTTTTAACGCAAGCTAAATTGAGGACGTCAACTAAGAGAGCTGCTCTAAGACTGGGTCGCAGAGGCGGTGATCTCCAGAATAATCAGGTAGACAGACCTGTTATGCATTGTGATTTTCCCGTGTGTGAAGCTGCTTGGGTTTCCAACCTATGAGGTGTTTGCTTTAAATACTTAATGGATTAGATTTAGATTTTTCCGCCGGAGCTGCTGGTTTGTTGTGCACTCCGTATCCATCCTTTGGACGGTAGCACAAGAGAATATGGCTACACAAAAGACCCAGGAACTAGGTTTCAAAAAAGGGGTTAACTGCCGTACATCTGGATATATATCTACAATCTTTGCTTCATCTGCTGCAAGCAAATATAGTATGTCTGTTGTCAAAATTTCATTAACAAGATACCTTGAATTATCGCATTAGTTATATCTGGTTTACTGGTCATTTCTTGACCCTTATGTCTCTCATTGTCCTCTCTTGTACTCTCATTCCCTCCTCTTCTTTTTTTTTTTTACACAGGGTTTGACAAGGTTAAGTTAAGGATCCCTAGCTTTATTGACAAGCTGTTTACAAGTTAAGGATTCCTAAATTTATTGACAAGCTAAGAGCTGTTACCTACATCAGCTCATTTGAAAGCATTTTTGAAGATTGAGACACTTATGCAGCATATGGGAATCTTTATTCAGGAAACGTTTCGCCACACAGTGGCTTCATCAGTCCAATACAAAGAGGAAGTGTCTCAATCTTCAACTTGTCGGTTTTTCAAACCATTCATCACAACTGTCAGACACTGCAGCATCATGGGATCTTGTTACAAAGAATTCTTCAACACTTGTTCAACCTTTGGACGAAGACCTACTTCGACTAGTGGATGGTACCACTATGACCCCGCCTCCGCCTGCTTCACGTCACCTCACTACAGTATATAAGCCACGTCTACGGCCCTATGCTGTACATTCTACAAGATTTATGGACTGAACACATCGACTCCAGGCTGAGGGACTGATTACCTCTTACTCCTCCTCTCCTTACGCCTTCCTCTTTGTATTGGACTGATGAAGCCACTGTGTGGCGAAACGTTTCCTGAATAAAGATTCCCATATGCTGCATAAGTGTCTCAATCTTCAACTTGTCGGTTTTTCAAACCATTCATCACAAAGCATTTTTGTTAGAAAAACATACAAGTAGGGAACAGGATAAAATTGGAGCCATCTCTGGGCCAGCATTTTCATTTGATCAACTGACTTTATCTCGTTGGTGTACCTCTCACTGCTGCCTTTTGTACTTCTGTCACTTTCTCACTGCCTTCTCCTGTGCTTTCACTTTCTCATTTCCAACTCGTCTGTTCTCACCTTCTCCTTGCCTGTCCTCACTTTCTCCTTGTGTTCTCTTTCTCCTCTTGTGCTCTCACTTTATCACTGCCTCCTCCTGTGCTCTCACTTTTTCCCCGAGCTCACACTTTATTCTTGTGGTTTCACTTCCTCACTCCTGTACTTTCATTTTCTCACTCCTGTCCTCTCACTTTCTCTTCTATCATTCCTACACTTAGTAATGTAATTCCATCTGTTTCTTCCATCCCCGGATGCCTCTCTGCGTCTTAATCTTATTTTAAGACTTCTTGATCTTCATTCGGAGATAAGGAAAGATGAAAAGACTTTGGGAGATATAATTTGCCAGCTGACTAACTTGATCATGGGTAATTATAGGATTTCTCAACTTAATTTTTTCATGTCTGAAACTTGTTTGATGTATTTTCAGAAATTTTGTCTGATGTATTTAAAAAAAACTTTCTGATATATTTAAAAACTTGTCTGATGTCTTTCAAAAACTTTGTGTTTAAAAAAACTTTTTGATGTATTTAAAAAAAAAAAGATTTAAAAAGAGGTGGACTAAAGCGTCAGAATTGTGGCCCACAGCAGAAAAAAAGGGGAAAAAATATACACTTTGCTTTACCTGTGACGAGTTTCCAGAGTTTTTCTAGACGTGCAGCCCGGCTCTGGGCCAGGCTGAGTTAGTGAATTAGTATTATAATCAAATTAAGCGCTAAACTCTCAAGACACAATCAGCACATAGGAGAATGAAACTTAAGACGACGTTTCGGTGAGACTTTGATCATTAACTAGTTAATGACCCAAATCGGATCGAAACGTTGTTCCATTCTCTTGTCTGAGAGTAGTTTGTGTATTGTAAAAGGACGCAAGTGCAACTAATGAGACATTTTACTGTGGTAACGTTTCGCTCTCCGGGAGTTTTGTCAAGCCGTTAAGCTCCAGAAGAGCGAAACGTTGCCACAATATAAAGTCGCATTAGTTGCACTTGTGTCCTTTTACCTAACATATTGTCGGTAATTCTGCCAACATCATTACTATTTGTGTTGTTCCAGTCTCTGTATTGTTCCTTTTTCTTCTTTTCTAACCCAGAAAGGGTCGCATACCGCTGCAATTTATTTAATGAAGAGATAAGTGGCGAACAGGGTTGGGGGGGGGGGGGGTCACAGCTTTTCACACTGTGTAAAGCTTAATTAAATCAAGGCTTTATAAATCTTCACACACAGCGAAACATTGTTACAGAAATAGCTTGATATACATTGTGTTCTCCACTTATCTTCAGTAACCTATTTTCATCAAATTTTATTAAGCGTAGTAGCAGTTTGTGTTTTGTTAGTGGTATATGGCGTGGTGTGTGTTGTGGTGTGTGGTGTGTATTGTGTTGTGGTGTGTGTTGTGGCATGGTGTGTATTGTGTTGTGGCATGGTGGGTGTTGTTGCATGGTGTGTGTTGTGGTGTGTGTTGTGGCGTGGTGTGTGTTGTGGTGTGCGTTGTGGCGTGGTGTGTGTTGTGGTGTGTGTTGTGGCATGGTGTGTGTTGTGGTGTGTGTTGTGGCATGGTGTGTGTTGTGGTGTGTGTTGTGGCATGGTGTGTGTTGTGGTGTGTGTTGTGGCATGGTGTGTGTTGTGTGTGTTGTGGTGTGTGTTGTGGCGTGGTGTGTGTTGTGGCATGGTGTGTGTTGTGGTGTGTGTTGTGGTGTGTTGTGGCATGGTGTGTGTTGTGGCATGGTGTGTGTTGTGTGTGTTGTGGTGTGTATTGTGTTGTGGTGTGTGTGTTGTGGTGTGCGTTGTGGCGTGGTGTGTGTTGTGGCATGGTGTGTTGTGGTGTGTGTGGTGTGTATTGTGGTGTGTGTGTGTGGTGTGTGTTGTGGCGTAGTGTGTGTTGTGGTGTGTGTTGTGGCATGGTGTGTGTTGTGGTGTGTGTTGTGGCATGGTGTGTGTTGTGGTGTGTGTTGTGGTGTGTATTGTGTTGTGGCATGGTGTGTTGTGGTGTGTGTTGTGGTGTGTATTGTGTTGTGGCATGGTGTGTGTTGTGTGTATTGTGTTGTGGCATGGTGTGTGTTGTGGTGTGTGTTGTGTGTATTGTGTTGTGGCAGGTGTGTGTTGTGTGTATTGTGTTGTGGCATGGTGTGTGTTGTGGTGTGTGTTGTGGCGTGGTGTGTGTTGTGGTGTGCGTTGTGGCGTGGTGTGTGTTGTGGCATGGTGTGTGTTGTGGCATGGTGTGTGTTGTGGCATTGTGTGGTGTATATCTTGGTGTAGTGTGTGGTGTGGTGTGTGTCGTGGTGTGTGTTGTGGTGTGTGTTGTGTAGTTTGTGTCGTGGTGTTGTGTATGGTGTATCGTAGTTTGGTGTAAGGTGTCGTGGTGTATTGTGTAAGGTATACCTTTGATATACCTTACCTCACAGGTAAGGTATATCAAAGGTATGGTGTGTGTTGTGGTGTGAGTCCTCACTTATTGGTGCTAGTAGCCTCGCTTCTGATGTAGATTCATAACTAATCGACCTGCGTAACTGCTTTTGTCCTCTTGGATATTACTATACCTGCACTAGAAACTGTGTATGAAGTTCGTTTAAGTTGCCTCCTAATCCCATTCATTCCACTTTTTTTCTGCCATGATACTAAAGAAGCCATTCTAAGCAAACTTATGGCTCGTAGGTACATTCAGCTTCGTAGTTCAGTCAAGCTGTCATAATAGTTCTTTAAAGTTTACATTGAGTCAGCGTGTAACGTTGCTAGAGTCAGTATACGCCACAGCCCTGATTAGCCGGGTTGTGCTGTCTACGTTGACCACGTGCGGCTGCTGTCAACAACAGCGTTACTGATCAGGCTAATCAAGAGATCTGGTTAGGGACTGGATCGCGGGGGCGGTGGTCCCCGGAAGTACAAGTGTAAGTTGTACGACAATGACCAAGAGCTGCATCCAGCGTGAGGGGAATCTCGGTAAATCAACTTTCAAAGCGGGGATATTGTTGACTTCGATTAAGTTAGATTCCCCAAAAATCTGTCCTCAGCGCTGTGGCCCCAGACTAGCGACTGGATAAGCTAACCACAAAACCATAGATTGTTTTTATATCGTACGCTCCCACCTCTAGTTCCAAGACAGGAAATACAAGAACAAGGAATCAGTTAAGATATCTTAATTACTTTTTTGTAATAAACATATTAAGGGTCTGTATAGAGCGAAACGTCGTTACAGAGGCTCTTATATGCTTATATCTTTTCTTCACCAGTTTGAATGGCCAATGTAGTCTGTAGAAAAAGTTTAGACTCTAGTAAAATTCGAGCAATAAAAGCACTGTTGACATAACACTGCACAAATGAGGCGGCAGACTGAGTCAGTGCAAAAACTGCAACACTCTACTCTCACAAATGTTACACATCATGAAAGTCTTTAAGAGAGTGCTGAGACACCAAGTTACCTGTCTTAGGGAAAAACATGAACTTTACAGCCCTGGTCAACATGGCTTTACAACAGGACTCTCCTACCTGTCGCAGCTGCTAGACCACTTACGACAACATGAGGAGAGGGAGTAGGATGGAGGAGAGGAGGGAAGGGGTGAGGAGGAGATAAGCAAGGAAGATGAGTGTGAATAATTGTATGGGTGAGTTGTTATGCTGATATATCCACTTAGTGATAATAGTGCTTTTTATTGCTGTTATGGTAGTATGTTCACTCAGGATAAGTGGCACTGCCCAAAACTGTCTTTATTACGGTGTGTTCCATGACAGGTTAAGCGCCGCTACTTAATTAACTCTTCACTTGGGGAAAATTCTTGAATCTTCGTCATCTCATATGTTTATGGATAAGTGAGGGAGAGTGTCGTTGCGACGACCAAAAAAACACATTTGTTACGTTGCCGAGCCTGACCTTAGGTCGGGTTGTGAGGGTAGAACCCTTGAAATTGGTCACAGGTATGTCACAAGGTGAAGAATTAGACACACGTACAACATCTGGGTATCTTTATTTGTAGACTTTTCGCTATCCATTGGCTTTATCAATACAACTTCAAGGCTATAATGGGAAGACTGTACAACTATATATACGGAGATGAGGTAATCAGTCCCTCAGCCGTGGAGTTGAAGAGTAGCGTAGTCTTGACTGCACTACTCTTCATCAAATAGATAAAGATACACGTGTCTAATTCTTCATCTTGTCAGCATTGTATATCATGTACAATATGTCACAAGGTCTAGATCAACTCTACATTATATTACATCACAATCACTGGTAGATTACAAAGTCTAGATCAACTCTACCTGTACAGTACATCACTTCGGAAAGTTAAACCCCGTCGCTTATAAGTACTTCATTATAATGGCCTTAATTGCTGAAATAGGGATTAAAATAAACTTTGTATATACCTTTATGCACACTTGATGTATATACGCCGTGTGTGCCAATATTTTAATATTTGTATAAAGTTACGATTGAAATCTGTTGTTTCTGGCTAATTGATAATATTTATTGTGATTTAAATATTCGTTATATATGCTCTATATCAGGGGCCCCCAACCTGAGGACCAAGGGCCGCATGTGGCCCTTCTAGGAAATGGATGCGGCCCTCACATGAAATTATAAATTCACTTTTATGTAGGTTCCACACTGCACAGTGTCAACAATTACAAAATATTATTATTATTCATAAGAATTACAAAAATTACAAAATGGTGCCCGCTCTCTAAATATGGCTTTTCAAATTAATACTAAAATGTTGAGTACTACTGCACTACATAACTGTTAACACAATTTACTGTATAAACAATATATTACTAAAAAACTTAGAGTTGATTTAACCAACGAATATCTAAAAAATTGCCATCTAGCCTTATTTTCAGTGAGGACTCTATTATTATTTTGAAAATCTTATACTAAAGTTAGTTTTTTAATCTTAAAAATATTATGGTTTGGCATTCAAGTGGAGGCAGAATAGTCGTATTGATAAGATAGGTTGGAGGTGTGTTGCTCCAGAGTGGAGTATAGATGGCACGTCAAACACTTAAGCGCTTCACCTGACTTTTACGGAATTCCCACGAGTCACAGTTCAAGCTGTCGTGTCGATTTTTTATTGGAGTGGGTTTTGTTGGAAGATAATATACCTGTAACTTGTGAAGATTTTTTTCCTGTCCTCTCGACCAGACCTGGTTGACGGCCTTGTAAAACAGGTTGTCGGGCACTTGAAGTAGGATATTAGCCTGGCTGACCTGCTACTTGCAAGAGGCATGAGTTTCCTATTGAAAACTTGGCCGTTTTCATTGAAAGTTGGTTGAACGTCATTACAGATTATTAGCGTTTTAGAAAAATAGAGAACTCGCTGCAGTTAGATAATGATAATTTACAAAAGTAATGAACCCTAAATGTTTCAGTAGCCAGTAATCATAGGATTACTTGCGCTGTCTAATAAACTCTTTCCTCGGATAGTAATGTTATGCTGTATACTGCTGACAAGGTGTAGGTTAGCGTGTGTGATAAAAATATAAGAACACTGTTCTATATTGACAGATTTTCTCGTGTCGCCTTGCTATAGTTTGCATCGTAAGCCTGGTGGATATCAGGAAACACGTAGGTGTTTTTTAGCGATTTAGCGCACATGAAATTTTGTGAGATATATCGTTGTTGTGCAAGTGTTTTAAATGCTGTTCACCAGAGTTGTATAACTGTCAGCATACACAATTCCTCTAGAGCTGAGTATTAACGTTGTATTACCTGTAGTAAATCTATGTATGTTTCCCAGGATCGTCACTCCCGCCGCCAGAACTTGAACGAGACGTAATGGTTAACGGCCTGGGCAGTTAGGTTGTTGGTTCTAGTCGCACGCAGGTCGACGTAAGGATCTCAGCTCCGCTGATCAGCACATTCCTGGAAGAGTTGGTCAAGTTCTCTGGTTGTTTTTCCTGGTTCAACGTATGCATCAAATCCTGGCTGATCAGGAACTCACTTGAACTTGTTTAATTCCCACTTGAAGACAGTAAGTAGTCTGTTTAAGTCCCCTTGGGCGTGAAAAGGATATTGAAAAGTCTTGATTCAATTACACTTATTGAGTTATCTCTTAGTGTGGTCATTGCACCTCTGCTTTTCATTGTGAAGTATTTTACACTGTCGAGTATCTTGCTCTCATAGGAAATTAATTTATTATTCATATGCAAAACCAGTCCCTCCAGAATTTTCCAGGTGTAAATTATGAATGAGAGAAGTTATGGATGTGAGAAAAGCTGATGTTTTTTCCTGGAGATAAGAAAAACAGTTACCCGCCTGTAGTTTACCTGTGGTCAGTTCCAGGGGTCATCGCCCCCCCGCAGCTAGATCCTAGACCTGATATCGTAGTTGACGGCCCATTTCGAATATTCTTTTACTTTTAAAGTTTGGTCTAAGTCCAGACTTCATTGTTAACTGCATGGCCAACCAGACTCTTGCTACTAACAGCCCGCAGCACCTACACACTTCTTAAATCCTCGCTGAGGTATATGTAGATATGCAAATTATTCCTCTGACTTTACTTGAAGATTGTTCCACGCGCTGCATTTTCTCTGTAAACAAATTTGCATAATGAAATTGCAGGAAGAAAAATGCTGGAAATACCAGACTTCTAGGTTGGTAAATAGTAAAGTTATTTGGAATCCTTGAGGGATAATTTAGCTAGAAGCTAACTTGAGCAAGTTGCCAAGTTGTGGTACGATAAAGCTTAAATAATCTTGAAGAGTGAGGCATATTGGTCTTATTCAGTAAACCGGAATAGTGGGCAACAGTGAGGTAAATAAATCGCGTTATATTATAACATGGAGTAAAATGAACCAGGACAGAAAACTATATGATGTTCAAGGGGGACAACTTGCAGCTACTCAGCTGTAGACAGTTGTAGAAGTAAAACTGGTATCTACTAAAAGCCAAACTGAAGCTACTCTTGTAAATGGAAGATGAATGTGAGGGACTCAGGAGTAATGATGTGGGAAGATCTTGTGTTCAAAGATCACAGTAGTATTACTGTCACATCTGCAAAGAGCATGATAAAGTGGATAACATGAACCTTCAAAACAAAATTAAGGTACAATACAGTGACCTGAACAGTCCACCAGTGACCCTTGCTCTGGAGATATTATACAATTGTTTCGGTAATTCTTAACCATTACCAGGTCACTACTGAACTAGAAAATGTAGAGAAACTCAGAAAACAGGTAGGAAAGACAGTGGAGGGGGGGGGGAAGAACATAGCAATCAGGCGTAGTAGTAGTAAGTGTGATAGTAGTAGAGAAATGTACACGAATGCATTCACTTAAAACACCTTCCTTGATAACTTTTTGGCTCCTTGATCTGCACACTAAAATTACTCCCTGCGAAAGTAAGAGTCTTGGCAAAATACCTCCAGTGAAAAGTAGGATGTAATGAATACACTAAAAGATAAATCAATAAATGTAGAAGGATCAACAGACTGCTAGCTGTGTTGAAGAGCCAGACTTGTAAGTTCAAGTGGCTTTCTGATCAGTTGGTTTGTTGTGCCTCGGTTCATGTACTTAGTGTTAGTACTAACCAGGAAGCGTGTTTTGTGACCGAGCTGCCTGGAAGATATCCCTCCCCCCAGAAGCAGCAACTGGTAAACAAAAGTTAGTGGTACAATATACAGTGTAATAGTGCTATAACTGATACACCTAGACTTACCTTGAGAAGCGCTTGTACTGGCATCTGGAATTCACCTCAGGAGCCCATATTAAGCCAGCATGCAATATGTCCTGTGTTTTGATGACTGTGGGCCTGTAGGCCACTGGCAGCAACAGCCTGGTTGACAAGGCAGTAAAACAGTCTGGCCTTGAAACTATTCTCCGTGGATATTCGAAGCAGCAGAAACTGAATGAAACCATAGCTAGAATATTCAACAAGGCTTGAAGCCGGCCACTTGCCACAAATGTGGAAAAATGACTGTTGTGATGCTCATACAAGGGGACAAGCAGCATGTGCTGGTCTCCACACACTGCCATCACTTAACATGCATACTAACCAAAGTTCTGAGGAAGAATGCAGAGATTATATTCGTGGAGCATCTACTGGAGATTTATCCGCAAAAATGAACATAGTGTACAGGATGAAACACCTTGTTTCACGAAAACTTTTTTAATTTTACAAACCAAGATACTGAGATAACCTGGATGAACTGCATTTTCTTGTATTACAAGTAATTTTTTTATTCAGTTCTCTCCCAGAGACCAACCTACAAAGTAGGAAAAACAAGCAGGAATAAATGGGAGAGTACTGAAATGAATCTAGGAGTTTATGAAAGACAGGAGACAGAGGAATGGTGGTCAGGCTTGACGCATGTAGGGTAGAATCCCTTAGGGATTCTAATGGAACCACTGTTGCCCCTAATTTAGGTTATTACTATCCTAATCCAGGTTAATGATCATCTAGAGGGAATCCACATTTAAATGCTACTCTTTCCGGATTATGTAGAACCTCATCGCTTCCTACTTGATGCCATTGTCGATTTCTTAAGTAGTTTTTGAACTGATTTTTTCATGTAGGTTATTTAAGTTAGGATAGATTGTTGTTTATTAAAAAAAATTAGTAGTTATAATTTACCATAACGCGAATATGCAATAGTAAATAAAGGCGATAATCCTTCAGAATCGTGAATAGAAAACCAAGTCCAACTAATCTGACTGTAAAATACGCCATCAAATAATCATGTCATGAACATTAAAATGGTATAAAATACCGACAGATTGTTAGGTAAAACACAAACTGTTGCATTTGTGTCTTACCTAATAATCATGTCATTCTGGTGCCATCCTCACATCCGAGGGTCTTCGGTGAAAGTGAAATACTGACGTTGCATAGGAAGGATGGGTTGAAAACTGATAGAGCAGGATAAAACTTGGGAGGACAAACACAGACCATAGGAGACCTAGGTGTAGTTTTAAAAATAGGTTAGACACATGCATTCTTGGGTAGCTTTGGGAAAACTTTGGACAAATACGTGAATGGGAATGGGTAGTTTTGAAAAGGACCTGCCTTGTATGGGCCAGTAGGCCTGCTACAGTGCTCCTTCCTTCTTGAGTGGGTGTGACTTGGAGGTGCCGAGAATGAGCCAATAGGCCTGCTCCAGTGGATTTGTATTTTTATGTAAGCTGTTGGAGTTGTCGGACAAGCCGAACAAAATCATGAAAATTGGGGATGGAGAAGGCAGAGCCGAGATGCAGCACAGCTTAGGGAGGGGATGAATGTGCAATTAAAGCTACAAGAAAGCACCAGGAAGAAATACTCTGGGGATTAGACCAAGTGGATAGCGTTAAGCTGTTTGAGATGGGTGGAGCCAGGGAAGCACAGATGACAACTAAGACATACGTGAAACTAGAACATTGTGTATGATGTAATGGTTTAGAAAACCGACAAGTTGAAGAATGAGACACTGGTGTAACATTTGGGAATCTTTGCTGAGGAAACGTTTCGAGAGCCATTGGCTTCTTCAGTCTAATACAGAGAAGAAAGTTGAAAAATGAGAATGAGATAATCAGTCCCTCAGCCTGCATTTGATGTGCAAGACAAGAAGATTATTAAATACGTTTTCAGTGTGAGGATGGTAAACAAGGGGATCAAACTGAATGAAGAAGTGGTGAAAGAAAACAATAAACATGGTTTTAACTTTGAGTCAGGAATCATTGAAGTTAATCGTAGTTAAGAAAAACATAGAAGAATACTTTTATTAATAAGACTCCTCAATTAAGATTCCCAAAGTTTGCATAAGTGTCTTATTCTTCAACTTGCCGGTTTATTAAATCATTTGTCACAAGAGACTTTTATTAGTACGTTGTTTCACCAAATAAGGCTCATACAAGTGAAACGTCGCACTAGTAAAGGTCTTTAGCTGTCTATTACCACTTATCTGGCGTAATACTTCGACAGAGATAATCAACATTAAGATGTAAGGGGCCAAGAACTATGAATCAACTCTTGCAGACTCAACTAGGTTTGTTCAGTCACACTGGCAAGAAAGCTCTGGAAAAGTTTTTTTCTCTCCATTCGTATTTTTGCAAGATTTCCTCGTTGTTTAGGCTAATAGACTATGCAAATGAAGATGGGTGCGGTGGTGTAAACTTGAAGGTAAACATCTGTAGGAGCGAGCCACGCGTTCTTCTCTTCTCACCGTGTTTGCTTCTACCTTTTTCCGTCTTGGCAGTCGTGGTGGAGCAGTAAGGCTGCCCCGTCCCCCCTGCGCTTATCACTAAATATCAGAGTCCCGAGGTCATTACCACTGCACGATGCTCTCACCATCAACTTCCCTGCCACTTTTTTTCCTTCACCATCCCTTTTCTCTTTTCACCGCCCTTCCACCTTCAGCCCTCCCCCTATACCACCCCTTCCCCTTCACCCTCCCGCTCCCCCTATACCACCCCTCCCCCATCACCCACTACCCTTCACCCCCTCCTCTTCACCTCCCCTTCCCCTATACTACCTCCCCTTCTCCTGTACTACCTTCACTTTCCCTGTACTACCTTTCCTTCCCCTACATTACCTCCCCTTCCCCAACCCCTACACTAGCTCCCCATCCCCTACACTACCTCCCCTTCCCCATCCCCTACACTACCACCCTTTCCCCATCCCCTACACTACCTCCCCTTCCCCATACCTTTCTCCTTCGCTGCCGCCTCCTTCACCAATACCATCTTCGCGACCATCTTCACCATCTTCGCGACCATCTTCACCATCTTCGCGACCACCTTCACCTTTGCTTTCGCCACCGTCTCCTCCTTCATCGCCACAGTTATGAACACTTTCAGGAATTGAATAATGAAAAGAGGATGAAAGGAAGACGCAGACTGAGAGAGATATATACAGCAATAATCGTCGGAAATGGCGTCCATCTCTGACGAGTGAAATAAGGAAGCTTACGATGGACTGACAGGAAATTGGAATTATCGTCATAAGACAGGATAGGAAAGAAAGGAAAGGAATGCTTGAGATGAAGTGGGAGATAGAAAGTGGAAGAAGATGTGAGAGTAGGAGGGAAGGGAAGGGACATAGTGATTGGCCGGTTAGAAAAACATGCGTGGGAAAGGAATAGGAGGGGATAGAATGGATGGGGCGAGGGGGGAGGGTCCCCAATGAACAAGGAGCACAGGGTGGGGCGTAAAAGAGGTAAAATGGTTAGGGGAGGACTGAAAAATGGGAGAGGTGAAAGGAAAAACGGCAGTGGTAGAATACATGTTAAAAGATTAAAAAGGGAGGAAGAGGTGGAGAAAAGGAAAAGTAAATAAAGAGGGGAAGGGGATTCAAAGGGTAGAGGTGAAAAAAAGGGGATGAAGAAAGGGAGAGAAAAGGGAAAAGAAATAAAGGAAAGAAAAATAGTGATAGTCATGAGAAAGTGTTAAGGGGGAAGAAAGAAAAAAATGAAAGCTGTGATGGACAGGTAATCAGACACAGGCCAACACTCAGGCAGTCAGACACAGGCCAGCACTAAGACAGGCAATCAGACACTCGGAAGAACAATCAGCCGAACGAACAGTAGCACAGACACTTGTACAGGACAAACATTTAGCCAGACAGGAAGACAGAAACATTTGCCAGGTCTAACCCCGGGGCACAGTCCTGGGCCAGGCCTCCTGGGGCACAGTCCTGGACCAGGCCTCCTGGGGCACAGTCCTGGACCAGGCCTCCTGGGGCCCAGTCCTGGACCAGGCCTCCTGGGGCACAGTCCTGGGCCAGGCCTCCTGGGGCCCAGTCCTGGACCAGGCCTCCTGGGGCACAGTCCTGGACCAGGCCTCCTGGGGCACAGTCCTGAACCAGGCCTCCTGGGGCACAGTCCTGAACCAGGCCTCCTGGGGCACAGTCCTTGACCAGGCCTCCTGGGGCGCAGTCCTTGACCAGGCCTCCTGGGCGCAGTCCTGGACCAGGCCTCCTGGAGCGCAGTCCTGGACCAGGCCTCCTGGGGCACAGTCCTGGACCAGGCCTCCTTGGGCACAGTCCTGGACCAGGCCTTCTGGAGCGCAGTCCTGGACCAGGCCTTCTGGAGCACAGTCCTGGACCAGGCCTTCTGGAGCACAGTCCTGGACCAGGCCTTCTGGAGCACAGTCCTGGACCAGGCCTTCTAGGGCACAGTCCTGGACCAGGCCTCCTGGGGCACAGTCCTAGACCTGGCCTCCTGGAGCACAGTCCTGGACCAGGCCTCCTGGAGCACAGTTCTGGACCAGGCCTCCTGGAGCACAGTTCTGGACCAGGCCTCCTGGAGCACAGTTCTGGACCAGGCCTCCTGGAGCACAGTTCTGGACCAGGCCTCCTGGAGCACAGTTCTGGACCAGGCCTCCTGGAGCACAGTTCTGGACCAGGCCTCCTGGAGCACAGTTCTGGACCAGGCCTCCTGGAGCACAGTTCTGGGCCAGGCCTCCTGGGGCACAGTCCTCGACCAGGCCTCCTGGGGCACAGTCCTCGACCAGGCCTCCTGGGACACAGTCCTGGACCAGGCCTCCTAGGGCACAGTCCTGGACCAGGTCTCCTGGTGCACATTCCTGGACCAGGCCTCCTTGGGCACAGTCCTGGACCAGGGCTCCTGGGGCACAGTCCTGGACCAGCCCTCCTGGAGCACAGTCCTGGACCAGGCCTCTTGGGGCACAGTCCTGGACCAGGCCTCTTGGGGCACAGTCCTGGACCAGGCTTCCAGGGGCACAGTCCTGGACCAGGCCTCCTGGAGCAAAGTCCTGGACCAGGCCTCCTGGGGCACAGTCCTGGACCAGGCCTCCTGGGGCACAGTCCTGGACCAGGCCTCCTGGGGCACAGTCCTGGACCAGGCCTCCTGGGGCACAGTCCTGGACCAGGCCTCCTGGGGCACAGTCCTGGACCAGACCTCCTGGGGCACAGTCCTGGACCAGGCCTGGGGCACAGTCCTGGACCAGGCCTCCTGGGGCACAGTCCTGGACCAGGCCTCCTGGGGCACAGTCCTGGACCAGGCCTCCTTGGGCACAGTCCTGAACCAGGCCTCCTTGGGCACAGTCCTGGACCAGGCCTCCTTGGGCACAGTCCTGGACCAGGCCTCCTTGGGCACAGTCCTGGACCAGGCCTCCTTGGGCACAGTCCTGGACCAGGCCTCCTGGGGCACAGTCCTGGACCAGGCCTCCTGGGGCACAGTCCTGGACCAGGCCTCCTGGGGCACAGTCCTGGACCAGGCCTCCTGGGGCACAGTCCTGGACCAGGCCTCCTGGGGCACAGTCCTGGACCAGGCCTCCTGGGGCACAGTCCTGGACCAGGCCTCCTTGGGCACAGTCCTGAACCAGGCCTCCTTGGGCACAGTCCTGGACCAGGCCTCCTTGGGCACAGTCCTGGACCAGGCCTCCTTGGGCACAGTCCTGGACCATTCCTCCTGGGGCACAGTCCTGGACCAGGCCTCCTGGGGCACAGTCCTGGACCAGGCCTCCTGGGGCACAGTCCTGGACCAGGCCTCCTGGGGCACAGTCCTGGACCAGGCCTCCTGGGGCACAGTCCTGGACCAGGCCTCCTGGGGCACAGTCCTGGACCAGGCCTCCTGGGGCACAGTCCTGGACCAGGCCTCCTGGGGCACAGTCCTGGACCAGGCCTCCTGGGGCACAGTCCTGGACCAGGCCTCCTGGGGCACAGTCCTGGACCAGGCCTCCTGGGGCACAGTCCTGGACCAGGCCTCCTGGGGCACAGTCCTGGACCAGGCCTCCTGGGGCACAGTCCTGGACCAGGCCTCCTGGGGCACAGTCCTGGACCAGGCCTCCTGGGGCACAGTCCTGGACCAGGCCTCCTGGGGCACAGTCCTGGACCAGGCCTCCTGGGGCACAGTCCTGGACCAGGCCTCCTTGGGCACAGTCCTGAACCAGGCCTCCTTGGGCACAGTCCTGGACCAGGCCTCCTTGGGCACAGTCCTGGACCAGGCCTCCTTGGGCACAGTCCTGGACCATTCCTCCTGGGGCACAGTCCTGGACCAGGCCTCCTGGGGCACAGTCCTGGACCAGGCCTCCTGGGGCACAGTCCTGGACCAGGCCTCCTGGGGCACAGTCCTGGACCAGGCCTCCTGGGGCACAGTCCTGGACCAGGCCTCCTGGGGCACAGTCCTGGACCAGGCCTCCTGGGGCACAGTCCTGGACCAGGCCTCCTGGGGCACAGTCCTGGACCAGGCCTCCTGGGGCACAATCCTGGACCAGGCCTCCTGGGACACAGTCCTGGACCAGGCCTCCTGAGGCACAGTCCTGGACCAGGCCTTCTGGGGCACATTCCTGGACCAGGCCTCCTTGGGCACAGTCCTGGACCAGGCCTCCTGGGGCACAGTCCTGGACCAGGCATCCTGGGGCACAGTCCTGGACCAGGCATCCTGGGGCGCAGTCCTGGACCAGGCATCCTGGGGCACAGTCCTGGACCAGGCCTCCTGGGGCACAGTCCTGGACCAGGCCTCCTGGGGCACAGTCCTGGACCAGGCCTCCTGGGGCACAGTCCTGGACCAGGCCTCCTTGGGAACAGTCCTGGACCAGGCCTCCTGGAGCACAGTCCTAGACCAGTCCTCCTGGAGCACAGTCCTGGACCAGGCCTTCTAGGGCACAGTCCTGGACCAGGCCTCCTTGGGAACAGTCCTGGACCAGGCCTCCTGGAGCACAGTCCTAGACCAGTCCTCCTGGAGCACAGTCCTGGACCAGGCCTTCTAGGGCACAGTCCTGGACCAGGCCTCCTGGGGCACAGTCCTGGACCAGGGATCCTGGGGCACAGTCCTGGACCAGCAGTCAGGCTATTTGCTAGTAGTGATGTACTTTAGAAAACCGACAAAGTGAAGAGAGAGACACTGTGCAACATATGGGAATCTTTATTGGGGAAACGTTTCGCCAGCTATTGACTTCTTCAGTCCAATACAGAGGAGAACTGTAAAAGATAAGGAGGAGAGATAATCAGTCCCTCAGCCTGAGGTGTAGGTGCTATGCTTCTTGCTTGGGTTTAAGTGCAAGATGCTGGGGTTATGTTATACGGGGAGGACCTCTCTCGGATCGCACAGCAACAGAAACGTATCTAGTGCTAAGTCACAGTCATGCGTAACTACTACAGCCTGACTGATCAGGAATTATCTGAACAGAAACTGATAAATAGTGGGGAACAGACCGCCAGGTGAGTATTCCTGCAGTCAGACGAACGCTCAGAGGAACAGACAAACATTTTCTGAATCTGAGAAATGTATTTCAACTTCGTGAAGGGACGAAGAGGTGGAAGGGGAAGAAGAAGATAAAGAAAGGAGGAAGTGAGGAAGAATTTGAGTGGCGCAGGGGTGAGGCGGAAATTGCTGGCGGAAGCAAGAAGATTTGGTCACCAAAATAAAGGTAGCAAGACTAGCTGGAGGGCGATAACAGTGGCAACGGTAGTAATGACGGCAGGGCAGTAGCAATGGCGGCGGTAAAAGGCAGCAACTGCAGCATCAATACATCATTTCAACTTAACGTGCTTAGAAAAGCTACACAACTGCAAGGAAAATACAACCAATATACCCCACCACTGTAACAATGACAGTCGCGCAAATACATCAGCTCAGCTACAGAGAATAAGGAGAACTTAGAAGTCCTCCCAACAATAGCTCACTCCCAACAGTAGCACACTCACTCCCAACAGTAGCACACTCACTCCCAACAATAGCACACTCCGAACAGTAGCAAACTCACTCCCAACAATAGCAAACTCACTCCCACTAATAGCACACTCCCAACAATAGTACACTCCCAACAGTAACACACTCGCTCCCAAAAATTGTACACTCACTTCCAACATTAGCACACTCCCAACAGTAGTACACTCACTCCCAACAATAGAACACTTCCAACAATAAAATACTCACTTCCAACAATAAAATACTCACTTCCAACATAGAACAGTCACTTCCAACATGGAACGCTCACTTCCAACAATAGCACACTTCCAACAACAATAGAACACTTCCAACAATAGCACACTTCCAACAACAATAGAACACTTCCAACAACAATAGAACACTTCCAACAATAGCACACTTCCAACAACAATAGCACACTTCCAACAATAGCACACTTCCAACAACAATAGAACACTTCCAACAATAGCGCACTTCCAACAATAGCACACTTCCAACAATAGCACACTTCCAACAATAGCACACTTCCAACAATAGCACACACTTCTCACACTAATAGTAACTAGTGTAAATTATCGTCACTTTACCGCAACACCTAACATCACATATATCAAAGTTTTTAAGAATAATAATAATATTATTAATAATTTTAAACATAACACTAATTTTTTTTTCATTCTCCTACTGTTACTACTATTATCCCCATCACTATCGCCAGAAACAGCAGCGTCACCACCAATACTATTATTACTACTCCCATTGCAATTGCTGCTACTATAGTAGTACTGTTGAAATTACTGCCATTAACTCTACCGCTACTACAAATAATTATGCTTAAAGCTTAATGAAAGCGGTTGCTTACACATTACTGATAAAACTTTGCACTATTCTTATGATAGGCTGAAAGGCATTGCAGGAAAAGTACCTGCGGTCTTGCAACAACGAATACTGCAGGTAATGGTTGGGCGGCGGGGAAGGGGGAGAGCAGAGCAGAGAGGAGAATCACGTCAGGGAGGATGATAGGGAGGAGAAACTGGGGAAGGGTGTAAAGGGAGGGATTAAAGTAGGGAGAAGCAGGAATGTGGGGCAAGGGTGGCAGGGCGTGAACGAGTGTGATACCTGTTACCCTCGGCAGAGTTAATTAATAGACAGATTAGATATTCCACCTAGCCACCTCCACTTTAGTAGTCACTTAAAGATTGACACTTTTGAAACTCACTTAAGTTACCAAGGGGTAGGTAGAGGCCTCTTTACCGCTTAGTAACCACATGCATTCACTTTTCGGGTATATTAACCACTTACAATTAAGCCTTTCTTAGGGACAGGACAGCCTTAATTATAATTAAAGTTAATACAAAATTATTTATTATAATACGATTCAAGCGAATTTGGTACACAAATTCTAGTCTTACTTAATATTGGATACTGGGATATCAAGTTTAATTTAATCTATAAGGGGAGAACTTGATTAATCACTGTCAGGCCAGGCTGCGGAGCAGAACTGAGTACAGATATATACACTCGCAAGGTAAAGTGAATTTTCCAATTGATGAAACACTCCTCCACAAGTCTCTGGCTGTATATCTCTACTTCCCACCATCGAAGACCCTCCTGCGTCTTGCCTCCTCCAAGATGTCCACAGTTGTTACACCAAACAGCCAGGAGACGACACCTCTGTCTCTGGCTCCAGCCCTTACTTAGTTCTCCTTCCTTTAACCAGTGATCTTCTAGTACTCAAAACTGATTGTGATTCACCTCACAAGGTCTAGAAAAGTACTGATTCTTGTTCACATTAAAAGATCTTAAGCCAGTAGATCCAGACTCTCAGTTGAAGGAGGCATTCGTCGAAAAGGAAGCAAGCAAGAATAGCAGGGAAGGAGGCAAGACAGAGAGGTAGGGAGAGATGGATTTAGGTAAAGCATATCAGAAGTCAAGGAGAGATGGAGGGAGGGTGGGAGAGCAGTAAGCCAGGCAGGAGAGCGTACCACTCAACAACAAGCATTAAATATGAATTAGGTAGAGAGAGAACAGGACGACATTGTAAACACACTGAAATTAACAGGAAACGAGGGGTGTGTAGGCATTGATGCGAGGCTGTTCAACACTAAGCGAGCAGGCTCATTCATTCAGCTAACACTGAGTGAAGAGGCTCATTCAGTCAGCGAACACTCAGCGAGCAAACTCATTCTGTCTGGTCAACCAGCCTAGTAGAATGCTATATTCTAGGTGAGGACGCAGTTTTATCTTCTAATTTTGTTTCAGGTAAGTTCCTGGGTTATATACCCGTACCTGCCTGCTTAGGTGGTTGACAGGTAACCCAAACTAAGTTAAACCTTTTTCAAGAGGAAACTGGATGTCAAATCAGCTCGGTTTTGATGGGTATGTACGCCTGCTAGCCACAAGCGGCAAGAGCCTAGTTGATCATGCCATGCAACGAGAGAGGAACTCGCAAAACCGGTGACAGGTATGTCACAGGGAGAATCACCTTCGTTTCTCGGCTATAGTGGTAAATGCCACGAAAAGTGCTGGTAAAGACTGTTTCGGTTCCTTTGTGATTGAGAAGTGAGATATCAGTGCACTGCAGAGAAGTGCTCATGTTGATTCACTCGCTGAGTCTCAACATTAGAGTTGTCAGAATCATAAACATTAGTTGTCAGAGGCAGATACATTGACGTCAAAAGCTAGCTAAAATTTGCTACGTGCCCATTTGATGTTTACCTGAAGATGGTTTCTGGCATCAACATCCTGCGGCCCGGTCTCGGAACAGATCTTCTGCTGACAAGTGGAGGCTGTTGGTGCTTGCTACATGCAGTCCAATATAAGCACCACAGTCTGTCTAATCAGGAACTTGGTTTTCCGTTATGCTTTAGCATGACATTATCGGAAACTTGCTTCAGTCATCAATATCTTCCGCTCTTGCTAAGGGTATTTTAAATTTTCAGACTAGATAATAAATATCATGTAGATAACAAAAAGGCACAATACCGTGACTGGAACGATACACAAATAACCCGCACATAAAAGAGAGAAGCTTACGACGACGTTTCGTCAATGGTCCAAGTCGGACCGAAACGTCGTCGTAAGCTTCTCTCTTTTATGTGCGGGTTATTTGTGTATCATGTAGTAAACAAATGTGTTGCTCAGTTATGAGAAACTCAAAGGGACAATACATACAAAACACAGGATAACTACCAAATAAAACAAAAAGAATATGTGAAGAACCTGGGCGTAAAAATGTCAACTGACCTGTCTTAGAGAACACAGCCAAATATTGTGAAAGCTAGACAGATGTCGGGGTATAATAATGAGAACGTTCAAAAACAACAAAAATATTGCCATTGTTGGCTCTCGTCAAATCGCTTATGCTCTTTCGACTGAAATATTGTTCTACGTTGATTTCGTCAGTCAAGGCAGGCGAGAGACCAGAGCTGGAATAGATAGATATCATTTATAGCCTGCACAGACCAAAAAATAAAAAGTATTTAAGCCACTGGGAACGCATAAAGTTCTGAATATGGACTCAGGAACTTAAGAGAGAGAGATGCATTATAATATATATTTGGAAGATACTTGAGGGCCTGATATCTAATTTACACAGTGCAATAACAACATACTGAAATTGACGAGATGGGAGGAAACGTAAAATGAACTCAGTGAGAACCAGTATCTCCGTCGTGCCAGATCAACTAGGCTGTCACGGGTGTGACCCAGCGAGCTGGCAACAGCAACGACCCGGTTTGACCAGGTTTGCACCAGATAGGCCTGTCTCATGGCCAGGCTGCGGGAGTAGGAAAACTCTCAAAATCGGTCATAGGTATAGCACAGTTTCGTGAAGTGCTAAAGCCGTGTGGGGTCATTCGTGCAAATTCCTACGAGCCTGGCCCAAGACAGGGCTCCGGGAGTAGACTCTCGGAACTCATCAAGGGTAAAGGTTCTTCAATTCTCAAGTTACTGTTAGTATCCATAATCGCCCTGGATTTAAATGCTAATTTTCAAGCCTTAGGTTTAGGTAGCAAGTTGTACAAATTTCGGACGCCATTAGGTAAATACGTAATGTTAATTTTTTATAGTGTTTATTAAGAATTAAGATTTTATTCATGTACCTATTTCTTTTTCATTTACTTATTTACTTCTCATATAGAGAGGATGGAACAAAATAGAATGACTTATTGTATAAATCAGTAGCGGAGGGAAGGCGGGGTAGAGGTCGGCCTAGGAAAGGCTAGAGGGAGGGGGTAAAGGAGGTTTTGTTTGCGAGGGGCTTGGACTTCCAGCAAGCATGCGTGAGCGTGTTAGATAGGAGTGAACCGAGACAAATGGTTTTTAGGACTTGACGTGCATTTATGAAGGGATTTAGGGAGACTGGCAGGCCAGACTTAGAGTCCTGGAGATGGGAAGTACAGTGCCTGCACTCTGAAGGAGGGGTGTTAATGTTGCAGTTTTATAACTGTAGTGTAAGCACACCTCTGGCAAGACAGTGATGGAGTGAATGATGGTGAACGTTTTTTTTTTTTCGGGCTACCATACCTTGGTAGGAAACGGCTGATGTGTTAATAAAAAAAATTACTTCTTAGGTACCCCATTTATTTACTGATCGGTGAACATAGGAAATTGGTGCAGGGATTGAACCCAAGTTTTTCGGTTTTAAACCAGAGTATGGTTTAGAAAGACACGTAAGCAAACACTATAACATATTTATTAGAAAACGTTTCGGTCCTGGGACCTTGATCACTTCTAACATACAGAGGTAGAAAGACATTATATAAATAGGCGGAGAGTGAGATGTGACGCACGTGACCTGAGGAATGTCATAAGAACATAAGAATGGAGGAACACTGTAGAAGGCCTACTGGCTCATGCGAGGCAGGTCTTTATCAAAACAACCTCTACCTATGATGAGGACGGGTAGACGATGAAATCATGTGACTCCTGTGTTGTTGGGTTGGTGGTGCTTAAGTATCATGTATGCCAATGTTTTTGAAATTTTGTAGTTTCCAGTGTTGCGTTCTATAGTGTCGGTGACGGCGATTAGTGAGGCTTCTAGGCACCGTCGGCGTCTGAGGTCTGGTTCGGTGAGAACGAGTTGTGCCTCATTCCAGTTCATCAAATGCCCCGTGGAGTCTCTGTGGAGGACACAGGCGTACCTTACATCGTCTCTGTTAGAGGCATTTCGATGCTCATTCAGGCGGACTGCAAGATCTCTGCCTGTCTCGCCTACATATTTCTTGGGACAGAACCCACAGGGGATACGTGGTTTATACCAAAGTTTATACCAAGGTTTATACCAAACCAGAGTATATACCCAGACATATATAAGGCGGGTGCCAGAGCAGTATACTTCCCCACTTAATCTTGGCTCCTGGTATATATGGTGGTGGTGGTGCAGAGGAAGGCGAGTCTGCAATATCAATGTGTCATGTGCACTGCCCAAGATACTGTGCACGTTGCACTGGCTCTTCATTTCACAAGCAACGAATGCTATATTTCGAAAGGCGTAAAAGCAAAATGTAATATTAGGCTGGAGTATAATTCATACAGATGCTCTGTAAATATGACAGTATTGCAGAGAGTAGCTGAGTATATTTTCCACTGTGTTATGTTAATTAAACTATGAAGAGCACAAACCTCGCAATGAAGGTATGCTATTAGGAATTAACTGTCTGGCTGCTGCTGCTGGGTCATGATATACACGCAATATTCTCTACAATGCTATTACCTATTTGTGGCTGCGTAGGTTCAGTCTAATTGTGCGCTTCTACTGTTTAGGAAGTCATGCACTTCCTGGCCTCGTGGGTCATACCATACCTAATGTTAAAACTACGCATGGACGTCTTCCATATCCTCCAGGTCTACCTTATCCAGATGATTCCACTTGATAACAACCCTCTGTGGACTCTTGTTTTCCTTTCTTCCCCGAGTCTTCTCTCTCTCTCTCTCTCTCTCTCTCTCTCTCTCTCTCTCTCTCTCTCTCTCTCTCTCTCTCTCTCTCTCTCTCTCTCTCTCTCTCTCTCTCTCTCTCTCTCTCCCTCTCCCTCTCCCTCTCTCTCTCCCTCTCTCCCTCTCCCTCTCCCTCTCCCTCTCCCTCTCCCTGAAGGTTGCACCCGCAAAACAACCTTCACAAGCTACACTACCGCAGTACTGTTTTTTTAACTGTTCAATATACTATATCTGCCTGCGGATGTCTCTTATAAAGTATTCGTTACTTGAGCTTTGTGGCGTGTAACATGGCAGCTGAGCCTCACGCCATGGTAATGGTGTATCACATGTGGTAATGTTTTTCTGTCCTACCTGTTTGCTGTGTCAGTGAAGAGCAAGATCCCAGGCTGTGGACTGTTTGCTGTGTCAAGGCAAAGGATAATACCAACTGCAGGTTGTTTACTGTGTCAGGGAAGATGATATGAAGTTGTGGGCTGTTTACTGTGTCAGGGCATATGATACTAACTGCAGGCTATTTATTGTGTCTGGGCACAGCATAATATTACCTGTACCGGCACTACGACTACAATCATCACAACTTATTTAAGTGTCCCCTCCAAAAAAAAAAAAAAACCTGTTTCTGCTGTAGCTTTTATCCTATTTGAATTAATGTGTATATAAAACTTTCATCTGGTACTTGCCAGGTTGCGTGTTTGGCTGAGTTAGTGGTTTTCTCTGTAAGGCACTAGTGTGGGTGTTTATCTTTATTGTGCAGTACACACACTGTTCTCTCGAAGCTGCGCAGACGGGCTACAGTTAATCAAGTGCCGCGCACTAATAACTGGAGAAGAGCACATTCTCAGAGACAAATTTAATTGAGTCGGTGGGCAGATACCTTAAGTCAGTACCTGACGAGCCGGGATGTGGTTCATATGTTGG
Source organism: Cherax quadricarinatus (assembly GCF_038502225.1). Classification (NCBI taxonomy): domain Eukaryota; kingdom Metazoa; phylum Arthropoda; class Malacostraca; order Decapoda; family Parastacidae; genus Cherax; species Cherax quadricarinatus. The sequence continues at coordinate 9,566,017 of NC_091364.1, read as the reverse complement.
ATTACGTGCGGCCAGCAGTAACAGCTTGGTTGATCAGGCCCTGATCCACCGCGACGACTGGTCATGGGCCGGGCAGAGGGGGGTGTTGACCCCTGGAACACGCTTCAGGTAGGTAGGCTTGTTGTTGTTAAGAGATTAGCAGCATCTAGCCGTCCTGGCCTCTACCAGTTGGTGACCCGACCTTGGCTCCCCATTGGGGGGTGTCGTTGACATTCAAAATATCTTCCCATGGGAAGAGGTACATTGTACCTCTTCTTTTGGGACCATTGTCCCTAACACTTAGCCTCAATCCCCCCCCCCCACTCCTCACAGGACAAGTAGGGAGAAGCTAGGCCTCTGGTCTGCCACCTGCCCCGCCCCACGGGGCTCGTAGGGAGTGACAGTCTTTGGAGACGCACTTGGTGGTGTACTCCCGACGCAGCAGCATCCCGGAAAGGCTACCTTCAAGTAGTTGCCAGAATTTTTTTTCTTCCAAGTTTTTTGTAACTTGAGAACACGTAATCCTATCAGCTTCAAACTTTCGACGCTGGTGTTAAGTAACTAAGTAAAGGATCACTCAACTGTTAGTATATGCAGGTGCACTTTGGTCAGTTTTACATACCAGATTTCAGTTTCCGTGCGATAACTTGAGAAAGCCACTACTGCTCGGCTTCAAACTTTTATCATTGGTGTATCTTTCTCACAAGAAGATGGGGATTGTCATTCTAGTTTGTGTGATGCAACTGTTCAATTTTACTTTTAAAATTCTATAGTATGTTTTAAGTATGCTTCTTATAAACGTTTTTAATCTGTATTGGCCTCTGTATAACTAAAATATGCTAAAAGTATAACTTTGATGGTAGTGGTGGCGGCAAGTGGTGCTGATAGTGGTGGGGGTGTTGGTGATAGTGGTTGTGGCTAGTGGTGGTGGTGCTGGTTATAGTGGTGTTGGTGATAGTGGTGCTGATGATAGTGGTGCTGGTGATAGTGGTGTTGGTGGTAGTGGTACTGGTGATAGTGTTGGTGATAGTGGTGTTACTAATAATGGTATTGGTGTTGGTGGTATTGATAATGGTAGTTGTAGCTATTGCTGGTGATGACAGTGAGTGTGCTTGGATGAGTGACCTTGGATGTGCGTGTATTGAGTAGCCACCCCTGGGGACGCGCTACAGGAAACCACCCCGCACCGACGCGGTGCCACTGGGGGTAAGACTTCCTGGGGTATTATCCATACTCTATGAAACCATTTTCATGTAAACTTCAGGCTGTAATTAGACAATAAAGTAGTCACGATAAAAGCAAATTGGTGTTGATAATCGCTAATTGTTCACAATGTTAAAATTAGTTATAATGTTAATCATGATGGTAGCCACTTTTTTTGTTAAAAGCAATGAATAACCAAACGTTTCAGTGCTTTGTAAAGCACTGAAAAACTTTTTTTTTTTACATCTGCTATAAAGAATGCCACTGTGAAGAGATTTTAATATATGAAATTAATCAGTGACTTCAGTGCTAATGATAAAATATCTGAAATCAATAGATTTCATTTATATATTGGGCCAAGTAGATAATTGTCAACTCTATGATGAGATCAGAATAAAAGGAATGACTCTGTAATATTCAAAAGATATACTATTAACCTATTGAAGGTCTGAACAACACCATTGTAATCTTGTTAAAAAAATCGATACCGCGGACAGGAAGAGCATTGGGCGCCATAAACTTGCTGCTTAGGTGCAAAAAATGATAAAAAAAATGTAGAGTGTTTTTCATCCAAGGTGAGATCATTACCTTGAGATAAGAGATAGGATAATGATAATGAATGATTCCTTCCCAAGACTGTATCTAATCCCTCTTACTTATTACATAGTGTGGGCGTCGTTGGTGGGGTGTGGGTGGTGTTAGTGTGGGCGTCGTTGGTGGGGTGTAGGCGCCGCTAGTGGGGTGTGGGTCGTGGGTTGTGTTAGTGTGGGCAAGATATAAGAGGTGATGGGTGTGCGCTCAGGATTAGCTCATTAACCCTCTCTTTCATCACCATTGTTTACACACATTGTTCTCATCTACCACCACCTTCCACCTACAATCTCCTCCCATGTACATATTCAGTTATATTACCAATATATCTCAAAGATTGTAAACCAGTCCAGATTCGCGGTTTTTTTTTTTTACGGATGCTAAAATAAGCATAAAAGTTGTCGCGGTCGAAGACTGAAAAATAAAAATTGGATATCAATAATATGTTCAACTGGGCAACGAGAAATAACATGATGTTCAAGGGTAAAAAGATCTGTGTGCCTCCATACAGAAGGAACGGCTAGCTTAAATTCAGCGTTTGAAATAGTCAGTCTGGCCACTGAACGGAAAAAAAAACATAAAACACAAAGGAATATTAATGTCAGACTTTCTCCATTAGAGAAAACAACAGAAAAAATATTGCCAATAACAAGAAAATGATAGGATGGATCACGAAAACTTGTGGAAGACCTTATACACGCTCATCCAGACCACTCAGTACTTATGATCTCTCAGAAGATTCAGATATTCTACGATCTCTCAGTTAGAAGATTCAGGTCTTCTATGATCTCTCACTTAGAAGATTCAAATCTTCTATGAACTCTCACTTAAAAGACTGTTCTCTGCACATGTCCATCTTTCTGACATGATATAACCCAGTTAGAAAATATAAAGAGCATTTACTGCTCACTTAACCTGTAGGGTGTTGAGGACCGCCTCAAAAATCGAGACGTACTGTCTCAACCAGAGAATAGATGTAGCTGCTTGGAAATTACTTAATGGTCACGGAACCAATAAGTACACTGTCATAGCTTACGGCACACTAAGCTGGGGGTCACGATAAAGTGAGGTCATAGTAAAGTGGATCAGTCTTTATGGAAAAGCATGACGTACATCACTCTGGCCAGCATGGACTTAAAGCAGGAATACCTGCCTTATTTATTGCATCTGATCGTTCAAAATATCACTGAGGCTCTGTAAGAAAATCAAAACGCAGTTATGGTGTAATTGGATTTTGCCAAGACACACGATAAATGTGACGCTGTAGTTATAACCTATACAATGAGGTCAGTACGTATTACAGGAAAAGTAGGACAATGAATATTCAAACTTCTGACGAATAGAACACAGAGTGGTAGTAAAAACGAAATCCAGTATCGATAAAGTGAAAAGGCCACAAAAATGATAGTGTAGTATGAGAACAAGAGAAGCAACACCAGTAATGGTATTGTTGAAAATCAGTGGTGCTTTCACGACATAAATATTATTCTGTGCTCATAGCGCTTAACAAACTGTTCTCAATACCGACAGTGAAAAATTCAAGAGAACCTAGAGTTTTTGACGACCCTCCCTTCGTGCATAAAGGGAATTACCAACAAGTCTTTGGCTGTCTTCAGGAGGAAGCTTGATGAGTTCCTTTGGTCCTTATCAGATAGGCTGTAGTACATGGGTTGGACTGCGTGCGGCCATCACCAACAGCCTGATCAGTCAGGCCGGCAAGCAGAATGCTTAATCGGGGACTGGGCCACCCTCGAAATCTACTTAATCTCTCTCTCTCTCTCTCTCTCTCTCTCTCTCTCTCTCTCTCTCTCTCTCTCTCTCTTTTTTTTTTTTTTTTTGTTTTTTTTTTTTTTTTTTTTTTTTTTTTTTTTTTTTTTTTTTTTTTTACACAGGGTTTGACAAGGTTAAGGATCCCTAGCTTTATTGACAGCTATTTACAGGTTAAGGATTCCTAACTTTATTGACAAGCTAAGAGCTGTTACCTACATCAGCTCATTTGAAAGCATTTTTATTGTTATGAGACATACAAGTAGGGAACAGGATGAAGTTGGAGCCATCTGTGGGCCAGCATTTTCATTTGATCAACTGACGTTATCTCGTTGACATCATTATGCTGTACGAATGTGTTCCATACTCGAGTCATCCTGGGTATGTAAGATCTCAGATGGAGTGATGTTCTGGAGAAGGGTACAGCCAGAGTGAAGTTGCTGCTTTCTGCCCGTCTTGTGGCATAAAAGCTTGTTTCACGCTGTCCTCGAAGTGGATCCAAGTGTGGTATTTTGACAATATTGGCCTTGTACATAACAGTAAGGCCACCCACATCCCTCCTATGTTGAAGGCTCTGCTGAAATGACAGATCTATCCAGGATGGGTCCAGGCGAGAGATGAGACGTCTTGCTCTGTTCTCTACTCTGTCAAGCAGTCGCAGATGAGAGGGGGGGCAGGCAAACCAAGAAAGTGGAGCATACTCAAGGTGTGAGCGTACTTGTGCCTCGTACAGAATCTTGCAACCCCTACTGTCAAGCAGATGCGAGATACGGCGAAGTGCTGTAAGCTTCCTGGCTGCCTTGTTTGCCAGATTTACAACATGGTTCTTCATGGTTAGTTTGGAGTCAAATTTCACCCCAAGGATATCAACTTCTTCTCCAGGTGCCAACATCGTCCCATTCATCCTTACTACTGCACCAGCATTACCATCATGGTGCCTAGAGACGATCATCATTTGCGTTTTCTCAGGTGCAAATGTTACTTGCCATCTATTTCCCCAAGCTGATATAGCTCTCAGCTGGTGATTGATGTAGCTTAGAGCAGCTGGCATTTCTTCTCTTGGATAAGTGAATGTCAGTGTACAGTCGTCTGCATATGCATGTGATTCTGGGATGAGATGAAGAAGGTCGTTGAAGTAGACATTCCATAACAGTGGACCCAGCACACTTCCTTGTGGAACGCTTGCCCCAATAGGATGCCTTGCTGATTCCGTTCCATTGAGGACTACACTTAGAGATCTACCATGAAGGTAATCACTGAGGAGACATAGCGTAGAGCCTGCAATTCCCAGTGCTTGAAGTTTTGCTAAGAGGCCCTGGTGCCACACCCGGTCGAAAGCGCCAGCAATGTCCAGTGCTACCACACAGCTGACTTTGGATTCATCCAGTGACTGGTGCCACTTAGTGGAGAGGTTTAACAACAGATCAGCAGCAGAGTAACCTTTCCTGAAGCCATATTGACGATCACAAAGTAGTGAGTGGTAGTTAAAAAAATCTGTCATTTGTCTTGAGATTATTGTCTCAAGGATCTTACCAGTGATTGACAGGAGTGACACTGGTCTGTAGTTGCTGATTTCTGCTCTGCTCTTCTTTTTGTGAACAGGGACTACATTTGCCTCTTTCCATGGAGAGGGCCATTTGCACAGTACTAGGCAGTGCTGAAAGATGCGAGTTAGAGGTGCTGCTAGCTGGTCTGCACATCTTCTCAACAATCTTGGGCTCAACTTGTCTGGGCCCACAGCCTTTTCCTGGTCAAGTGATTTAAGAAGGAAATGCACCTCCTCCTGCCTTATTGTCACCACTGACAGTTTTGACACAGTTCTTGCAGCTAGCCAAGGAGGGTCTCTCTCTCTCTCTCTCTCTCACACACACACGCACACGCACAGAGTAGTGGAGGCAGGATCCATACATAGCTTTAAGAAGAGGTATGATAAAGCTCATGGAGCAGGAAGAGTGACCTAGTAGCAACCAGTGAAGAGGCTGGGACAGGAGCTGTGACTGGACCCCTGCAACCACAACTAGGTGAGTATACACACACTCACACACACTATTAAATTTAAAGATAAAGACTGTCAATGTAAGAGACATCAAAGTTGGAAAATATGCAGAGGTTGTATACTGCCCGAAGAAAACCAGTAAACCATCTAGGACCAGCGTCATTATCGCTGATCCTAGACGACCTTTCACTATCGGTTATCAGAAATACTGGCGAAACTAAGATGTTTTTAAGAGGACATGGAACCATAATCTCCAACAAGTACCTGGTCAACTGGGTTGTGAGTGTTGTGGGTGTTTGCGAGCCGCTAGCACCAAGAGGCTGATTGACCAGGCAGTGAACATGGATGTCTACTCCAAGAATGAATTGCGATGATAAAAGAAACCTCGAAACCGGCCACAGGCATGTTACAATAAAATTGGACGACAGTAAAATGGGTCTTGATAAAGTAGGCCACAGTAAAGTGGGATCACCATAAATTAGGAACTTGGTTGATAAGAAAGGGCGTGGGTTGGTAAATGAGAGCCTGAATCTATAAATTTAAATGACAGAGGATTTATTTCAGTGTTTGTAGAGGGAGCAAAGTGCTGGTCCCTTATCCATCTAGATGACTTGACAGATACAAACCCACCAGTTAGAAGTTTAAGCTTACATAACTTCAGTAACCTGATGGAGCAGTCAGGTTAAGAGGGGGAGTTAAGTTGGTAGACAGTAACCCTGCAGGGAGGTAGTACCGTCCTGTCATTCGAGTATGAGACGCGTGCTTTAAGTTGCTTTGCGCTCAGACAGGATTTCTATTTTTTTCCAATCTCATGAGCGTATAAAATGGCATGCAACACATAACTATACTTAGTCACTATACACTTAAATATCATTTCCCGTGTTTTTAATAATTCTTATTCCTGGTCTGAGCTTTGGTCGGTTGGGCAGTTACTCCTGTTACCACTAACAGGATAGTGCAGTGCCATTTAGATAAACATGTTTATTATTGCTCAATAATTGAGCACCGACAAGTGTTTATTACACTTTAGTTATCCATGTTTACTGTTGATCATTTAGGTACATAATTATACCAAAATGTAGTCAGATGGGAAGGCGACTGTCAGGTATCGAGTATACATTCAGATTTCTAGTTAATCTTTTTCAGATGGTTGCAAGGTCAGCAGGTAGCTGGAGGGGCAGACGGTTTACCGTCCATCGATTTCGGGGGTCACCGCCCCCGCGGCCCGTTTCCAGACCTGACCTGATCGACCAGGGTGTTGGAGCCAGCCGAACACAATCGACTGTACACACTAAGAGCTTTGGTGATGAGGAACTGACTAGAGTACTTGTTGATGATATCCATTATGCATGAAGGGAGGGTGTCGAGTCTTACACTATTGTGTTCTGTCTTTGTATTTGGGGTATATTGCACTGTTTGCGTTGAGTCAAACAGGTGGACAGTCATCTTGGGCAGTTCACAATAATGGGTAAGTATACGAGATTAAAATCGCTAATGCTGTTTTTTGCCTTTTGTTCCATAAGCTTTTATCATAACTGTTTCTCTCTCGAGGGAATCTGCGTAAAGCGCCTATAATAATGGCTTACGTTGTTTTGTGTTTTTATACACTCTTCTGCTCACTGTCTTTTAATCTACCAAAATCACTAACAAAAACTTGGAGTCAGTAATATTGCCCATTTTCTGCTGCAACCAACTGAAGAGTTAAATAATCATTTAATTAGACAGGGAGCTGTGATTCAGACATCGAGTCAGTAATGCCTAATCCATAGTATGTGTGGGGAGGGGAAAGGGGGGTGGAAGTTGAATGCTGGTCATAGAGACGACAAACAAATGAAGGACATGGGTTCAACTCCTGCCGCTTGTGATCGATACGAGATCGGTAGTAACAGTGGCGCCGGGGATAGGGAGGGGGTGGTAATAGGGGTGTAATAGTGCGTTTGTAATGCCCCCCCACATCTCCCCCACCTATGTTAATAAATACAGGCGAGGGTATTGGTGTCCGTATTCTCGACTGTCCGTGCCAAATTTCGCAATATATCATGAATAGCTTGTCGCTTTTGAATAATGTCCCAACGATCCTTGCCCAAGACCTCACCTGATACTACTCGCATATTTTACCCATGTCAGTCAGTGAATCGTGGTATCAGCGACCCTTGGTGCAAATGGACTAGTGCCGGTGGAACCAGGCTGCAAGTTAATCGGGCTGTTAGTTGACCGAGCCGCCAGTTGACTACGATGTCAGTGAGCCGTGGTGGCGATAGATGGTGGTGACGGTAGACTGCAGCGCGTGGGCCAAGCCAACAGCATGGGAAATGAACCATCAGCGGGTGGCGCCACTAGTGGGTCGCTTGGGGAGAAAATCGTTGTGGACCGTCAGAACGTAAACAATATAGTGTAGTGCAGGGCAACCCTTGTTCCATGGACGGTTTTTCATTATCACCTTCCTTCTCTAATTTAGTCAAATAACAGCGAGTCCATCTTATAAACAATATACCTCGCTGGAACCAGAAAATTAAATCATGCCGTACCTGCACAACTTTGTCAGAGAATGAACAGTACTCAGAATCACTATACTGTAACACAGCGCATGCTTGCTTCAAACTCCTGACAGAGTAAACTGGATGATTTGAATTCAGCAAATGAAGACAATAACAGAGGAACTCATAAAGCGTCTTTAAAGAGCTTCAACAAGTTTTAAACGTGGTCCAGAAAGTGGCTACTAGAATTCGAGCCTTACATGTTAAAAATATTGAGAATAGTCTTGAGAGTGAGAAGACCGGACACAGAATACAATCTCGGTGTGAGGTTTCAGACAACATACAGAGAATAAACCTCACACCAGACGTATCACATGAGGGACATATTAACTATATAATTTCGTCTGCTTATGCAAAACTAGCCGACCTTGAAACGTCTTTCATGAACCATAACAAGGACTCCTTTAATTACTAACACATGCCATCCAACAAGCCCATTGTAGAGTATGTCACCAGCATAGAGCCTGCTCATGATACATTCATGTAAAGAAATATTACTATTCAGGAATTTGCAACGAGATGGTATCGTAACTAAAGACCCTTGATTACCCGGCGAAATCGAAGTCACATAACCTAACAGCTCTTGAAGAGAAGATCAGAGGAGACATCAGAATATTATATAAAATACTGTGAAGATTGGGTATAGTGGATAGAGAGAACCAGTTTAAGATGTGACAAGTGAAAGGTCATGTGCTGCAGCTAAGGTTAAATCCTTTTTCAGTCTCGAACGAGGGAAATGGTATAAAATATCGACATGATGGATAAAGACAAATGCGGTATAATGTGATCCAAAAAGATGTACTTGTTACTTGACCGAACCCACTGTGTGGGCGAAACGTTGTCAAAGAATTTCATTATACTGCCTATTCAGTCTCGGACAATAAGTGGCAAAAACTTTTCGCAGTCAATAAGGATTCTTCATTACTGTCACGGGAAAACAAAACAGAAAAAAAAAATAGGCAGACGATAGCTCATAACACTCTGCTAGACTGTTGCTGCTTCGTCAAAGCCACAGATATTAACGTCAAGAAAATCCCCCGACCAAAAAAGAACATGAACTATTCTCTTGGTTGTACACACACTAGTTCGTAAGCCAAGCAGCAGTAATAACAACATATCGTTAATACATCACCCGATAACAGATCATCCGTTGTATTCTTGCTGCTATAACTTTCTAAAAAGAAACCCCGACATTTATTGGTATACTCCTCATCGATTTTTATGCAGTGTTTGCAGCTTTCACAGAGACCCACATGAAAGAATACTTTGACAAGTAGTCACATACCTGTGTGTTAGTCGTTCATTTGCATTGAGTCGTGTGTAAACCAACAGTTCAAAGACTGTATTGGTAGTTTAATGCTGTTCGAAAATCTTTCAAGCTCGCTTCCAAACAAGCAGTTGCATGGTGATTTCGATTAATAACGTCCAAAATAGAATGTAGGAGATACTGTAATAGCAGAGAAGATCCCAGGAGGTAGTTCGAATGAAGAGTGACACACGACCTATTAAGTAGCTCTGATAAACTCGCCTTATACTAGCAAAGAGTCAGTCACATGGACCTGAAAATTACCTTAAATTTCAATTTACAAGTAATGAGGATCTGATACGACAGATAACTATGTCCAGTACAGCAAACTCAGGCACTAACTTAATTGAAGTTCAGACCTGCATACACACTGGTCTTCAGCAACAAGACACACTCAGGAGGGTGTATTAAACAAGTTAAAATTCAACAATACATTAACTTGGGTCCAACAAATCATGATCTTGCTGAAATATGCTGAAAAGATAGAGTAACATGAATTTGTACCGTTGTGTAGAGAGGATGAGCTCACTGGTAATAAAAGTGTCCTCCAGACTCATGCCATTAAGATTAATGAAAAGATGGGATGGAGAGAGAGAGAAAGTCAGACAGACACAGACCATATACACAGACCACAGACAGACAAACAGACTGACACAGAGATTGACTGACTATAGGCGAAGAACAATCATTGAACTTCTCAGAGTTTTTCAAAATTTCTCCAGCGAAAAGAAATACTAGCTAGAGGGATGGAAATATAGAGATAAAACTGATTGTATCATATATGAGAGACGCAGTAAAAAAGTCATTATTGAAATTGGAAGAAACTTCTAAATACCTTTTATCGTGTGAAAAGTCCAGGTATTTTGTCCTTGTTTAAAAGAGATGTAACTTACACTGCTCGAGATGCTGAAGTCGTAATTTGATTGTATTCAATTAGCCGTTAATCAGATTAGACTGACAAACCAAATGAAGTTTTCATGAATAAGACCCTAGCACATTGGCGAAAAGATGCACCATAATTTATACCTGGAAAATACCGGAGGGATTCGTCCCAAACCTGCACACCGAAATTACTCCCTACGTCATCAAGAGGCTTGGCAGACCGTACAAAATACCAATTATGTAAAGAAAAGTAGTCATGAGTATACTAAGAAGTAACTAAGGAAACAAGACTTCAACACCCTCATTTTACACGTAAATGAAATTAGCAAGAGGCCCCTGGCTGTCTTCACGAGGAAAGCTGTTAAGTTCCACACGTTAGATTCTGATCAACGAAGCTAGGGTGCATACGTTGGACTGCGTGTGACTAGCTCTGAAAACCTGGCTGATTAGGCCATCCGCCAGGAGGCCTGGTTTAGGACCGGGTCACATGGTTGATAACCCCTACAATTATCTTCAGGTAACCTGTTACTTTGTTGTACCTACTTGGTACTTGTTGGTATTTACTTGGTAACTGGTTGTACTCGCCTGGTACTTTCGATGAGTTCCGAGTTTTTTTTTTTTACTCCCATAGCCCGGCCTTGGGCCAGGCTTGCCTGGTTCTTGCTTTGTCAATCAGGCTGTTGCTCCTGGTGGCCCACTGACGCAAATATTCATCGCAACCTGGTTAATCTTGCACCTGGTGAAGATACGTGTCAAGTTTCCTCTTGAAGACCAATACACTTGTCCCAGCCGTTTTTCTGATATCTTCTGGCAAGATGTTGAATAGTCGGGGGCCACGGATGTTGATACAGTGTATTCGGATTGTGCCCACGGCGCCCCTTTCTCGCTTTTTGCCCTTTCACCCATATCTCTCACTCCAGTAAGTTATGGCAATGTGCAGATTCGGGACAAGGCCCTCAAGTAATTTTCAGGTATATATTATCATATATCTATCTCCGCTCCATTGAGTGTATGGTTAGGATTTTGAGGTTCCCAGCAATTTAAATACTTTATTGGCTCTATGCCGACTGTAAACGATCTTTGTATCTGTTCATCCCTTCTCTCTCCTGCCCTGAACGGGCAGTCAACACTGAATAATATGCCAAATGAGAGAGCAAAACCTTTCTTATTTGGAAAGTTCTCATTATCCACCACGTCATCTTCCTGGCCGTCGTGACATTGGTTTTATCGTTTTCTTTGAAATAAAGGTCAGCCGACAAAATTACTCCCAGGTATTTAACGTTTTCATTTCGTTTTATATGACTATCTTGTGTTTTGTATACAGTGTCCCTTTTGAGTTCATGCTTTCCATACCTAAGCATTTGGAACTTGTCACCAATGAACGTCATGTTCTCCGCTGCCCACTGGAAAACCCTGCCTCGTCTTTTAGCGAGGTGACTTTCATGTTCATTATATTGATACGAAACTGTGTCGGGTGTTTTAGTCTGTCTACTATGAGAATAAGAAGCAGCAGAGGTGCCAGGACAGTGCCTTTGGGTAGTGAGCTTTTTACCTCGCTGATGCTGGATTTTGTTCTGTTTACTACAACCGTTTACATCCTGTGTGTTAAAAACCTTAAAATCCATCTGCCTACCTTCCCAGTTATGCCTATGACCTTCATTTTGTGTGCAATCACCCCATGATCGCATTTGTCAAACGCCTTTTCAAAATCTGTAGATATGGTAGGAAGTGCAAAACACATCCAGTGAAAAGCACGAAAGCCGTGAACACAAGGAACACTGTATCAGCGTCTGTGGACTCAGATTGTTCAGCATCTTAATAGAAGATATCAGAAACACTGCTGGAACAAGTGAAGAAGTCTTCAAAAGGAAGCTGTTTCCAGATCAACCAGGGTGTAATGGATATGTGGGTCAGCGGGCCACCAGTAGCAACAGCCTGTATAATCAGGCCCTGATCCACCGGGAGGCCTGGTCGAAGACCGGGCCGCGGGGGCATTGATCCCCGGAATACCCTCCAGGTAGACCTGGTACTTAGTTATACTCACCTGGTATTTAAAACATCATAAAATTGTATTTTGTCATTCCTCAGTTATTCTCTCGTCTTTCCCCTTCTCTTTCCACCATTAATTTTGAACTGTTCTGCCCGCTGTCTCCTCTTTTTTATTGGCTTCCCTTCCTCTCATCTGTCTCCCCTCTCCCTTTGCCTCTACCCTCTCTCTCTCTCCCTCGTTTTATCTGTTTTGCTCCCATATTCCTCTGTATCCCCACTCTGCTTCCCCCCCCCCATTCACTGTTTATCGTCTCCTCTATCTTTTTGTCTTTCTATCACTCCGCTCTTTCCCCATCTCCCTCTTCTGTTTCCTCCATCCCTCATGTTTCCTGTCTTCCTGCTCTGTTTCCTCTGTCCCTTCTGTTTCCTATCTTCCTGCTCTATTTCTTATATCCCTCCGGTTTTCTGTCTTACTGTTTCTTTTATCCCACCTGTCCTGCTCCTCTTATCTTCGTGCTCTCTCTCATCTTTTGCTCTCTTTCATCTTGCCGATCTCTCTCATCGGCTTGCTCATTCCCTTACCTTCCTGCTCTTTTTCTCACCTGCTCTTTCTGATTTTGCCGCTGTTTTCTCTCTCCGTGTTTGTTGCCTTCACTCTAGTATATGCGAGTTGCATGCCCCTGCCACTCCTTAATGTCTCACATGGCACATCACACAGTAATGATGCAAATAAACAACTCCAGTGCTTCATTTCCTAGATAACTTCATGATGGGAATTACCAATAGAGCCTTAACTGCCTTCAAGCGGAAACTTGACGAAGTCCTCCAGGCAGTTCATGAACAGCCGAGCTGTTGTGCTTAAGTTGGACTTGGAATTGATGCTAATATCAATAACCTGGTTGATCAAGCCATCAACCAGACCTAGTCCAGGACCGGGCCGTAGAGCCGATGACTCCCAGAAATGTCAATAGGCCTACAGGCAGGTAGGCAGTACAAGCATCATATTAAAGCTTTTTCGAGGCTGTCTGTAGTCGATTCCAGGGATGATCACCCCCAGCCCTCCAAGGTCAGGCCTATAAATGCCTGATCAGTCAAGCAGTTGGGTTTAGCAGCATGCCGGTTACTACATGCACTACAGCTTATCACGTTCTGTCTTTTATTATCGTTGTATTTCTCTGCTCTGTGGGGAAAACTGTATATCGTCTTTAAGAAACTTATTCATAATGATATACGACTGCTTCAAGGTAACAGTGGTTATTAACGTTTAATAATGTTGAATCCCTGGTAGTTGCTAGCAATACCAGCCTGATTGACCAGGTAGTTAAGAAGGAAGCCGGCCCAGAGAGAGGAACCCTGGCAGCCGGTCACAGGTACCATTACGTCTTCATTTCAATAAACTAAGTTGCTCTCCTGCATACATGTATATTTATATTACATGTAACTGTAGTACAAGAACACCAATTATAAATTATTATTATTATTACCAGTAAAAGTATTTTATTACTTTTATGATCTATTATTATTAGTAGTATTGTATTTTGATTATTATTAGTATTGTATTTTCATTATTATTATTATTATTATTATTATTATTATTATTATTATTATTATTATAGTTATTATTATTATTATTATTATTATTATTATTATTATTATTATTATTGCGAGTTGTGTTATTATATCAACTTCCTCGCTTCTTAATCTGCTTTTTCGACTTCCTCTCATGTTTTGATCTGTATATTCAAGTATGGAGAAAGGATAAAGACGATGTAGATTGGTTAATTGATAAGCAGTAGTTCTAGTTACTATGTTTAATGTTTGTACATACTGGTATCAGTTCTAGTTAATGTTTAGTGTGTTGATAACTTTATACATATTGGTGTTATTATTTATTAATGTTTACTGTGTACGTACTAATGTTAGTACTTGTTTTATTTAATGTTTAGTATGCTTTCATGAACTGTCATTGTTTACTATTGCATTTTCAGGTAAGCTGTGGCAGATTGGCAACACTGAGGGATGGACGGGGATCATATACCCATCAAGTCACAGGTCTGTGGCATTTATACTGTATATATCAATGCCTTCTGCATCAGATTGGTATTAATGTTTCGTCCATCAGGTCTGCATCAGATAGATACGAATGTATGCATCAGGTCTGCATGAGATAGGTATCAATGTTGTGTTCATCATGTCGGCGTCAGAGGTATGAATGTATGTTGTGTGCATCAGGTCTTCAGCGGTCCTGGTAGTCTTCGTCATAAGATAATCTTCCAGGTGTCAAGCAACATTCATATGTAAGGCCGCCATTACCTTAATATTCGTGTTTTTGTATTTTTTTATATTGATAAAGGAGCAAGTTTGGAAAACTAGTAACATTGGCATATGCAAGCGCAAGTGTTTACGCGTGTCATCAGCATGGAAATAGCAGTTAAAGCATAGTGCGGGCCCAATTTCATGCACATTCCAGTCTTTTTTGTGAATAATCCTGCGACCTTGACTTCTGACCTTTCTGGGCTGCAATATCAGCTCTGGCAACGTATCAGATTCCGTTGGTGTAGCGACGTTAAAGCTGAGACCTACGTGACAAGACTCCGCCCTTGCCCGTGACTGAGGTGCGGCTGTATCAAGACGCACCGCCACCACCACGTCCTCTTGACGTGCACCTATGTTGCCTTCTCAACCATTTGTATTCTCGGGGGTTGAGTGTCTGCTGCTGGCCTCGCTTTTTTAACTTGTGCATATTTATTATTTCCGTGTATATTTATTATTTCCGTTATTTTACTCAGAAACGCTGAATCCATAGGAGTCGTATAGCGCCTGGGGAATGGAAGGCACTCAGGTTCGATCCTAGGAAGGGAACTATAAGTTCATTTCCTTAAATCAAAAACCCCTCACTGTATTCAGTTGCAACCCTTGAGGAGTGAAATGGAAAATAGAGTTTTCACCCATTTTGCACTTCAGTTCATTCCACTCACTGTCTTACAACTTTATACAGAAGTATTTACTGACGTGCCTGTGACTCATCTTGGGTCTCTTTCCATAATGTTTGGTGTACGTAGTTACTTAAGTCTCCACGCGAAATAGACCTGTAATATACCTGTGACTGGTTTCGAGTTTTTCTGTCCTTACAGCTGCGCCCGGGACCTGAATGATGCTTAAGGAGGCAACGCCTCTGCTTCCCTGTTCCACACTAGGCCTTCCGGTGAACCAAGGTCTTATCAATCAGGCTCTTACTGCTGGCTGCACGTAGTCCAACGTACGAACTACAACCCGGGTGGCCAGGAACTGATTTGAGGAAGTTGTCAAGTTTTCCCTTGAAGACAGCCAGAGGTTTGTTAGTAATTCCCCTTTAGCATTGAGGGAGGCCGTTGAAAAATCGAGGATCTCTGACAGTCGTAGTTTTTTTCTGTTTACTCGTCGTACTCAGCATTGACAAGTTTCTTGTTTTCATTGTTTTTTACACGGAGTGATTTCGGTATGTAGGTTTGGGACCAGTCCCTCCAGAATCTTCGAGGTGAAAATTATGATGTACGTTTCTCGCCTTCTTTCCGAGGAATACAATTGAAGACACTTCCAGTGGTTTCCAGAATTTCAGATGTTTGAGTGTATTTGAGCAGTGAAAGCTTGTGGTATGTTTTCCAGCTCAGCATTCTCGCTTACCTTGAAGGTAGCTGTTAATATACAGCAGTATTCCATCCTGGAGAGAAAAGGTGACTTGAATAGTATCATCATTGGTTGAGAGTCTCTTCTCTTGAAAGTTCTAGTTATCCAGCTTATCATTTTCCTTGCTGTATAATAGCAATATTGTTATAATCCTTGAATGGGAGATCTTCTGACATTTCCAAGTCTTGCACATGAAACTTTTCTGTTCTTGAATGGTTTGAGTTTATCCTGTTCATTCTTTATTTCTTCATTCTTCCATAGCGGAGCAACTGAAACTTGGCCTCTTTGAACATCACATTGTCTGAGGCCCACTAGAAGACTATATCAGTTTGAAGATTCGCTGTCATAAATGGATGCCACTCACAGGTTTTGGTGTCAAAGGATGTTACGGTGCTATAGTTTTTGTTCTTGTCTATGTCGGCTATAAGAATGACAAACAGAAGTAGGGTGAGTACTGTGCTTGTTTATTGCCCTTTGAACCAGGTTGTTGCTGTTGGCGGCCCGCTGGCCACATACCATCACAGCCTGGTTAATCTGGCACTTGGTGGCGATAGTGATCTAGTTTCTTCTTGAAAGGCTGTTGCTGCTGGCCACTCGCAAAACGACGTACGAACCACAACCCGGCTGATCAGGTACTGACTTTAGGTGTCTGTCCAGCGCCCTCTTGAAGACAACCAGGGGTCTATTGCTAAACCCCATTATGTATCCTGGGAGGCAGTTGAACAGTCTTGGGCCCTCTGACACTTACTGTGTTGTCTCTTAGCGTTCTCCAGGCGCTCCTGCTTTTCATTGGGGGGGGGGATGTTTCACCGCCTGCAGAGTTTTTTTGCTTTCATGGGGAGCGATTGATGTTGCCAATGTTCTCCTATTGTGCCTATGACGTAACTGTTTTTTTACCGGATCTGTTTTATACTTCATACATCTCTCAATATTGTACGATATATGTATTATCAAGTATCTCGTCTTCGCTCCAGAGAGTACATTCCCAGTACTCTAAGGCGTTCCCAGTAGGTTAAATGTTTTATTGGCTCTACGCGGGCAATAAACTATCTTTTCCATCTCTGTCTCATCCGTCTTGAACGGAGCCGATCAAGGCAGGATCTTCTGAATCTTCTTACACATGTTTTTACTTTGTGTGGGTTTTGTGCTTACGTTGTATATTCTGAGATCAGTCTGATATATGTTGTGCATAGCGCATTGAAGAATTTCTTGCACTAGCGTCGTTTATGCCCTTTATATCGATGTGTACCTTCAGAAATATTTTGAAGTATTCAATTCCATACTTAGTGGCAGAATTCTTCCTTTATATGATACTCTTCTCTTCCTCCCAAGCTGCACTCCATGTTTGGGTTTATAGACTTTCAGCCATGCAATCTTGCAGGTTTTTCCGAGTCTTTATGCAGCCTGTTCTTTCTTCCCCCTTTTTATAATCTTCCTGTAAGTTTTATTTTGTCAGAGTTAATTCTTCTGTTAGTCTAACAGAAGTAATTACCGCACTGATCCCATGCCTAATGATTTTAAATGATATTTAAAATCTTATAAACGTATCTGTAGGAGTATTTTTTTGTGTTTCTTTGTAGCTTTTGATCCTTCATTATTTCGTTTCCGGTTTAGTAGGCATGGTATCAGATCGGGCAGCAGGGGCGAGGATCACTGGATCCATCAAAGGATATGCCTCAAGTAGGCTCGTGAGACAGGATATGCTAGTCGTAAATCTGTGCAGTTTTTCTGATATATTCCTCACAAGGTGAGGATTCATGTCAGCTGTATTAGGAATATCTCAGCGGATGCCTTCCAGTAAGGGATAAATATGAGGAGTGTCATACCTCCCCCTCCCTGGTTATCATCTGCTGGGTGTTTTGAAAACCTGTCAAATTCTCCATTGAATTACGATGCTAGGTAAAGTCAGTGCAAGATCAGCCTGGCTGTGGTTCGTACGTTGCACTACGTGCGGCCAGCAGTAACAGCCTATTTGATAAGGCCCTGATCCACCAGGAGGCCTGGTCGTGAATCCCCGGAATGCCCCTCAGGTAAACTCCAGGTAGGTGGACCTTCTATCTGGGATGGTATGCTGACTCGAGCGATATTCTTATGCATGGTGATTTTAATATGATGACTGGAGAAGGAGAGGAGGGAAGGGGAATGAAGCAGTCGAGTTGTGTCTTAGCTGGCAAGGTGTGCAGTCTAAGGCTGTCCCAGGCTGTGATCAACAGCTGGATGAACTGTGGCACTGAGGACCTGAGGAGTCCGGTATGTGAGGGCTGCATCCTGAAGTTACTCAGTGTTAGCTTCTCCGTTGATAATGTCAGCCCCATATCCTGTAATTTTAAAAATTGTAAAATAATTATGTGAATTACTGTAGTTTTGTACCAAACTTTGTATCTCTCTCTTAAACCTGATCCATAAATCTCACTTTTTCTTTTATATTATTACCACTCCTACAGTTATATTATTACCACTCCTACAGTTATATTATTACCACTCCTACAGTTATATTATTACCACTCCTACAGTTATATTAGTACCACTCCTACAGTTATTACCACTCCTACAGTTATATTAGTACCACTCCTACAGTTATATTACCACTCCTACAGATATATTATTACCACTCCTACAGTTATATTAGCACCACTCCTACAGTTATATTAGTACCACTCCTAAAGTTATATTAGTACCACTCCTACAGTTATATTAGTACCACTCCTACAGTTATATTAGTACCACTCCTACAGTTATATTAGTACCACTCCTACAGTTATATTATTACCACTCCTACAGTTATATTAGTACCACTCCTACAGTTATATTATTACCACTCCTACAGTTATATTAGTACCACTCCTACAGTTATATTATTACCACTCCTACAGTTATATTATTACCACTCCTACAGTTATATTAGTACCACTCCTACAGTTATTACCACTCCTACAGTTATATTAGTACCACTCCTACAGTTATATTATTACCACTCCTACAGTTATATTAGTACCACTCCTACAGTTATATTATTGCCACTCCTACAGTTATATTAGTACCACTCCTACAGTTATATTAGTACCACTCCTACAGTTATATTAGTACCACTCCTACAGATATATTAGTACCACTCCTACAGTTATATTATTACCACTCCTACAGTTATATTATTACCACTCCTACAGTTATATTAGTACCACTCCTACAGTTATATTAGTACCACTCCTACAGTTATATTAGTACCACTCCTACAGTTATATTAGTACCACTCCTACAGTTATATTAGTACCACTCCTACAGTTATATTATTACCACTCCTACAGTTATATTAGTACCACTCCTACAGTTATATTAGTACCACTCCTACAGTTATATTATTACCACTCCTACAGTTATATTATTACCACTCCTACAGTTATATTAGTACCACTCCTACAGTTATAGATCGTGTTGATATTACTGTATTTTTAATAGTATATGTTTGCGATGTATTTATTATTGCTATTATGTTTGTTTTACCAGCGTGGTGGAAGCTTGTTTAGTTGTTTTACCAGCGTGGTGGAAGCTTGCTTAGTTGTTTTACCTGCGTGGTGGAAGCTTGTTTAGTTGTTTTACCTGCGTGGTGGAAGCTTGCTTAGTTGTTTTACCTGCGTGGTGGAAGCTTGCTTGGTTGTTTTGCCAGCGTTGTGGAAGCTTGCTTAGTTGTTTTACCAGCGTGGTGGAAGCTTGTTTAGTTGTTTTACCTGCGTGGTGGAAGCTTGCTTAGTTGTTTTACCTGCGTGGTGGAAGCTTGCTTAGTTGTTTTACCTGCGTGGTGGAAGCTTGCTTAGTTGTTTTACCTGCGTGGTGGAAGCTTGCTTAGTTGTTTTACCTGCGTGGTGGAAGCTTGCTTAGTTGTTTTACCTGCGTGGTGGAAGCTTGCTTAGTAGTTTTACCTGCGTGGTGGAAGCTTGCTTAGTTGTTTTACCTGCGTGGTGGAAGCTTGCTTGGTTGTTTTACCTGCGTGGTGGAAGCTTGCTTGGTTGTTTTACCTGCGTGGTGGAAGCAGCTTAGTTGTTTTACCTGCGTGGTGGAAGCTTGCTTAGTTTTACCTGCGTGGCGAAAGCTTGCTTAGTT
The DNA here is from genome assembly GCF_038502225.1 of Cherax quadricarinatus. Lineage (NCBI taxonomy): Eukaryota > Metazoa > Arthropoda > Malacostraca > Decapoda > Parastacidae > Cherax > Cherax quadricarinatus. Next base: position 9,546,003 of record NC_091364.1, on the reverse strand, counting down.
GTTTTACTTGCGTGGTGGAAGCTTGCTTAGTTGTTGTTCCTGCGTGGTGGAAGCTTGCTTGGTTGTTTTACCTGCGTGGGGGAAGCTTGCTTAGTTGTTTTACCTGCGTGGTGGAAGCTTGCTTAGTTGTTTTACCTGCGTGGTGGAAGCTTGCTTAGTTGTTTTACCTGCGTGGTGGAAGCTTGCTTGGTTGTTTTACCTGCGTGGTGGAAGCTTGCTTGGTTGTTTTACCTGCGTGGTGGAAGCTTGCTTAGTTTTACCTGCGTGGGTGAAGCTTGCTTAGTTTTACCTGCGTGGTGGAAGCTTGCTTGGTTGTTTTACCTGCGTGGTGGAAGCTTGCTTAGTTGTTTTACCTGCGTGGTGGAAGCTTGCTTAGTTGTTTTACCTGCGTGGTGGAAGCTTGCTTGGTTGTTTTACCTGCGTGGTGGAAGCTTGCTTGGCTGTTTTACCTGCGTGGTGGAAGCTTGCTTGGTTGTTTTACCTGCGTGGTGGAAGCTTGCTTAGTTGTTTTACCAGCGTGATGGAAGCTTGCTTAGTTGTTTTACCTGCGTGGTGGAAGCTTGCTTAGTTGTTTTACCAGCGTGGTGGAAGCTTGCTTAGTTGTTTTACCTGCGTGGTGGAAGCTTGCTTGGTTGTTTTACCTGCGTGGTGAAAGCTTGCTTGGCTGTTTTACCTGCGTGGGTGAAGCTTGCTTAGTTTTACCTGCGTGGTGGAAGCTTGCTTAGTTGTTTTACCAGCGTGGTGGAAGCTTGCTTGGTTGTTTTACCTGCGTGGTGGAAGCTTGCTTAATTGTTTTACCTGCGTGGTGGAAGCTTGCTTAGTTGTTTTACCTGCGTGGTGGAAGCTTGCTTAGTTGTTTTACCAGCGTGGTGGAAGCTTGCTTGGCTGTTTTACCTGCGTGGTGGAAGCTTGCTTAGTTGTTTTACCTGCGTGGTGGAAGCTTGCTTGGTTGTTTTACCTGCGTGGTGAAAGCTTGCTTGGCTGTTTTACCTGCGTGGTGGAAGCTTGCTTAGTTGTTTTACCTGCGTGGGGGAAGTTTGCTTAGTTGTTTTACCAGCGTGGTGGAAGTTTGCTTAGTTGTTTTACCAGCGTGGTGGAAGTTTGCTTAGTTGTTTTACCTGCGTGGTGGAAGCTTGCTTAGTTGTTTTACCTGCGTGGTGGAAGTTTGCTTAGTTGTTTTACCTGCGTGGTGGAAGCTTGCTTAGTTGTTTTACCAGCGTGGTGGAAGCTTGCTTAGTTGTTTTACCTGCGTGGGGGAAGCTTGCTTAGTTGTTTTACCTGCGTGGCGGAAGCTTGCTTAGTTGTTTTACCTGCGTGGTGGAAGTTTGCTTAGTTGTTTTACCTGCGTGGTGGAAGCTTGCTTAGTTGTTTTACCTGCGTGGTGGAAGTTTGCTTAGTTGTTTTACCTGCGTGGTGGAAGCTTGCTTAGTTGTTTTACCTGCGTGGTGGAAGCTTGTTTAGTTGTTTTACCAGCGTAGTGGAAGCTTGCTTAGTTGTTTTACCTGCGTGGTGGAAGCTTGCTTAGTTGTTTTACCAGCGTGGTGGAAGCTTGTTTAGTTTTACCAGCGTGGTGGAAGCTTGCTTAGTTGTTTTACTAGCGTGTTGGAAGCTTGCTTATTCTTACCAGCGTGGTGGAAGCTTGCTTAGTTGTTTTACCTGCGTGGTGGAAGCTTGCTTAGTTGTTTTACCAGCGTGGTGGAAGCTTGCTTAGTTTTACCAGCGTGGTGGAAGCTTGCTTAGTTGTTTTACTAGCGTGTTGGAAGCTTGCTTAGTCTTACCAGCGTGGTGGAAACTTGCTTGGCTGTTTTACCTGCGTGGTGGAAGCTTGCTTGGTTGTTTTACCTGCGTGGTGGAAGCTTGCTTGGTTGTTTTACCAGCGCGGTGGAAGCTTGCTTAGTTGTTTTACTAGCGTGTTGGAAGCTTGCTTAGTCTTACCAGCGTGGTGGAAACTTGCTTGGCTGTTTTACCTGCGTGGTGGAAGCTTGCTTGGTTGTTTTACCTGCGTGGTGGAAGCTTGCTTGGTTGTTTTACCTGCGTGGTGGAAGCTTGCTTAGTTGTTTTACTAGCGTGTTGGAAGCTTGCTTAGTTTTATCAGCGTGATGGAAGCTTGATTGGTTGTTTTACTAGCGTGGTGGAAGCTTGCTTGGTTTACTAGCGTGGTTTAAGCTTGGTTGTTTTACCAGCGTAGTGGAAGCTTGCGTGGTTGTTTTACTAGCGTGGTGTAAAGTAAAAGGACACAAGTGCAACTAATGTGACATTTATTGTGGCAACGTTTCGCTCTCCAGGAGCTTTATCAAGCCATTGGCTTGATAAAGCTCCTGGAGAGCAAAACGTTGCCACAATAAATGTCACATTAGTTGCACTTGTGTCCTTTTACTTTACATATTGTCTGTAATTCTACCAACTTTATTACTAGCGTGGTGGAAGCTTGCGTAGTTGTTTTACTAGAGTGGTGGAAGCTTGCGTAGTTTTACTAGCGTGGTGGAAGCTTGCTTGGTTGTGTTACAGAAAATATAGTATAGCGAAAAATAAAGGTGAGTGGACTTCTTAGCCCCATTACTGAGTGGGGCTAATTAGTAACTACTTAGTGATTAATTAATTAAGGACAGGAAGTTGTGGGGATCTGCACACTGGGGTCTGACAAGCAGGTGCGCGCTCATTTGCCATGGGGAAAATCTTACAAACATTCCCATTAATTTATTATAAAGTTCGTTGATAATAATATTCAGTCAGCAAGTCAATTTCGCAGTGTCCTTCCTTCCCGTTTATGAAAGCATTCTGTGTTGTGGAGAAATTTTCTCCAGGGGGGTATCAGCCCCTTTCAGCCCTGAGGGGCCCAGCCCTCTCAGAAGGGGCAAGCATCTTGTTTACTGCTACAGCAAGTAATTGATCCCAGATGCAATACGATTATGCGACATGGTCAAGTGACCGCCGCTCCTTGCAGGAGTCCAGTGTTTCAAAGTGTAGTTTAAGAGACAGTCCATCTCTTACCTTAGCAAGACAATTAAGGAAAATCCTGCTCCCACTTTATTAAGATGGTAAAGATAGTGGACATTGTTGTCTATGCTTAAGACAGCAAGAATCAAGCATTCTGCGTTGCTTCATGTAGGAAATTTGGCAAGGAAGCAAAAAGTACTAGGTCAGCTCTTCCTTTATGTTCTAGGGGCACTGCAGCGGCGTAGGACGCTGTGAGGTCAGATTACTTTTCATCCTACTGGGAGTCACTCTGATGCCAGGATAACCAACAAAGAACGCTGATCCGTGTGTTAGTGTGAACAAAGTGTCTCGTAAAACACAATAAACACTTAAAGAGAAGTGTGATCAGCTTCTTTAGTGATAAGATTGTAAACAATAAAGACAAACCTTGTGGAACATAGTGTACCAGTGTGCGTATTCCTAGACTATGGAAGACGTGGACATCCAAGGACCCTTCAGCTTCTATCAAGTCACCGATACCTGTCGAGGGTGTAAAGAACACCATAGCTCACGCTACAAGAGCAAGGTGGATTGCAGATTTCTTGTAGTATGGGGGACTGCGCAGTTCTTGTGTCACAAGGAGTTTGTAATCAACCTATAGTCGGCAGTGAGGTGCGGACTTTTGAATCCACACACGTAAGTTTGTCAGCAATCAGTGAATGATGTATGCTGACATAATACCCCCTAGGGGTAAATTATTAACATATAATCTATTATAGCCCATTGAGAAGTGACTTCAACAGCTTCTCAAGACCTCGTCTGCAGGGGCGGCTGTGTGGACGATAGCTGTCTTATCAGCTAAATACTCCCTATATTTAATCTTTAACCTTAGCTGGTAAACCATTTATCAACATGTGTCAACTAGGTAATTTACATACTTGAAAGTTACCTGAAGACGATTCTCTGGTAAAGACCCTCACGGCCTGATCAACCAGCCAGGTGATGCTACCCATACGCAGTCCAACGTACCTAGAGTTTACCTGGAGAGAGTTCCGGGGGTCAACGCCCCCGCGGCCCGGTCTGTGACCAGGCCTCCTGGTGGATCAAAGCCTGATCAACCAGGCTGTTGCTGCTGGCTGCAAGCAAACCAACGTACGAGCCACAGCCCGGCTGATCAGGAACTGACTTTAGGTGCTTGTCCAGTGCCAGCTTGAAGACTGCCAGGGGTCTGTTGGTAATCCCCCTTATGTGTGCTGGGAGGCAGTTGAACAGTCTCGGGCCCCTGACACTTATTGTATGGTCTCTTAACGTGCTAGTGACACCCCTGCTTTTCATTGGGGGGATGGTGCATCGTCTGCCAAGTCTTTTGCTTTCGTAGTGAGTGATTTTCGTGTGCAAGTTCGGTACTAGTCCCTCTAGGATTTTCCAGGTGTATATAATCATGTATCTCTCCCTCCTGCGTTCCAGGGAATACAGGTTTAGGAACCTCAAGCGCTCCCAATAATTGAGGTGTTTTATCTCCGTTATGCGCGCCGTGAAAGTTCTCTGTACATTTTCTAGGTCGGCAATTTCACCTGCCTTGAAAGATGCTGTTAGTGTGCAGCAATATTCCAGCCTAGATAGAACAAGTGACCTGAAGAGTGTCATCATGGGCTTGGCCTCCCTAGTTTTGAAGGTTCTCATTATCCATCCTGTCATTTTTCTAGCAGATGCGATTGATACAATGTTATGGTCCTTGAAGGTGAGATCCTCCGACATGATCACTCCCAGGTCTTTGACGTTGGTGTTTCGCTCTATTTTGTGGCCAGAATTTGTTTTGTACTCTGATGAAGATTTAATTTCCTCATGTTTACCATATCTGAGTAATTGAAATTTCTCATCGTTGAACTTCATATTGTTTTCTGCAGCCCACTGAAAGATTTGGTTGATGTCCGCCTGGAGCTTTGCAGTGTCTGCAATGGAAGACACTGTCATGCAGATTCGGGTGTCATCTGCAAAGGAAGACACGGTGCTGTGGCTGACATCCTTGTCTATGTCGGATATGAGGATGAGGAACAAGATGGGAGCGAGTACTGTGCCTTGTGGAACAGAGCTTTCACCGTAGCTGCCTCGGACTTTACTCTGTTGACGACTACTCTCTGTGTTCTGTTAGTGAGGAAATTATAGATCCATCGACCGACTTTTCCTGTTATTCCTTTAGCACGCATTTTGTGCGCTATTACGCCATAGTCACACTTGTCGAAGGCTTTTGCAAAGTCTGTATATATTACATCTTTATTTCTACAAGTACACGTACAAGGTATACAGGTCTAGCTGACATAACGTAATACTGTATAGAAAGCCGCTTGTTATGCAGAACATTTTGGACAAATTAGGTCAGTTTTGTCCCAGGATGCGACCCATACCAGTCGACTAACACCCAGGTACCCATTTTACTGATAGGGAACAGACAACCGGTGTAAGGAAACGCCCAATATTTCTACCCTCGCCGGGAATCGAATCCGGGCCCTCGCCGTGTGAAGCAAGAGCTTTAGCCACCAGGCCACGGGGCACCACAACGGTCACAACAACACTGCTGATGAGGAACTGACTTGAGGCAGTTATTGAGTTTCCTCTTAAAAATAGCCGGGAATCTGTGTTGAAAATTCTTACACTTTTATAAGTTTGAGATATTTAATCTTTCTGTGGTGTCTCTTGCTCTCGTAGGGAGTGATTTGTGCGCGTAGACTTGGCACTATCACGCCATAATTTTTCAGATTGAAACTTTGTGTTTCCAGTAATTTAGGTGATTAAATTTATAAAAAGAGTGAAGGTTCTCTGTACATTCTACCGATATTCAGATGACATGAAGTGTCACTCGGTAGTGGTGGTGGTGGTGTTTAAATTGCTAAATTCATGTCATCATTCAGCACTTGTTATATCATTTCACTGTAGATCATTTCAAAGCTCATTTTTCTGTCAGAACATCTTTGTGAGCTTGGCTCCCATTCCTAACGACTCGAATGTATAGTGTTACATTATAATGAAAATTAAGCATAAGCTTGTATCGAAAGCTTGGACATAAATGTAGTATTCGTCCCATCTACCTCAACACGTTAATAGATTAACATAGCACAGAAACGCCTTATAAAAGTCATGTACTATCCTGCCATGCAATCAGTGTCCCGGCGTCTACCCTAGCCAGGTTGCCAGGGTACAGTCCTCGAAATTGGTCACAGGTGTGCCACAGGTCATTATTGTTCTACTAGTTTTCAAGTTGTCTGCGAGGGCTAGACCAACCCTCGAGGCATGTCACAGGTATGCTAACCTGACAAGCCTGGCCTAAGGCCCAGCTGCAGGAGTAGGAAAACTCTCGAAACCCTTCAAAGGTAGCCACAGCGAAGCTACTCTACCCAATTTATTCCTGAACAAATTCTGGTGTAATTAATCCTATAGCGGCGGCTTAAACGATTCAGTACACTTGCCGAGAGCTCCAGTAAGCTGATTATTATCTTCTCACTGAGGGTGCCTCGATGCCAGTGAAGGGCTTTTGATCCGAGAAACTAGAGCCGCCTCCTTTCCCTTTCCTCGGATCGAACCTGACTACTGTTTCCCTAGATACTGTATAATCCCCCAAAATTTAACGTTTCCCAATAATAGTAATAATTTGCTCGACAAATATTTGTCATTTTTCTAGTTGCCGAAGTCTATAGTAAATAGAAAATCATTGAACACACTCATTTACAAAAATGTACATTGTGGAAAATGTTATCCAGTGTTCAAGAGGCGTGAACACTCATTTGTACTTCATGAATATTTAATGAAAAGTCAAGAATGGGATTAAGAATTTGTCTTTGATGTTTTTAATGGTATTCTGTGAATTGTGTCCGCTTGGTGGTCTGGTTATGTTATGGTTATTGTGATTATTTGTGATTGAAGGTTTGCTTGTTTCCTGATATCGTGATTGATTTAGTAATATTGTGATTCTTTTGATAATATTGTGATTGTATCGTCGTATAATGCTTGTACTTGTAGTTGGTGCAAGAACCAAGCCTGTCAGACGCCTTAGTTGCACAGTATGAATTCACGGTATTTAGAAATGTGCGACTGCATGAGCAACGTCAGGGGAAAGTGCTTGCTCAGTACATGGGCACTTGCATCCTCGCATTGAAAGGTGTAAAGTCGGGGGTCAGAACAAAGAAGGTTTCCAGGCTGCAGCACCCTCCTCTGTTGACAAAGATTATAAACCTCTGTACGCTTGAAAAATGACATCACTTGATATGACCTATAAAATATTGCAATCCCATCCCCCCTCTTCCTTTCTTTTTCCTTTTGTGTTTATGCCCCCCTATTGCTTTGTTCCCCCCCTGCTATTTTTTTTTTTTTTGCTGTTCTCTATTGTTAACTCTCTTCACTTCTTCCTTTGTTCTCCTCTCCTTTCTTTTGTTCCTTATTGTTATTCCTCAGGTTTTCTTCTTCTCTTCCTTTCCCCCCGCTCTTCTTATGCTCTCTTTTTGCACCCCCTCTCACTTCTGTTTGCCCCTCCTTTTTGTTTCCCTCTCCTGTTTTGTTCCTCTTTTCTTTTGTGCTCCGCCCCCATCCTGTTTTTGATGTATTCAGATGGTTTAACTATCCTTGTATCCACGAGTGTTAAATGTTCTTGTAGCTATGAGTATTAACTATCATTGTTGAAAGCACAAGTGTTAATTGCCAGTATTATTGCCATAAGTGTTAACTGTCCTTGCAGCCACGAGTGTTAACTCGTCTTTGTCATGTGATTGCTGGTTTCCTGGATCTTGCCATGCCAACTAAAGTAGGTATGTAGATTGTCTCCAAAAACACTTCCTCGTGTAGTTCACCACTCTACCATCTTTAGACTGATGTAGTATTTCTTACCGTCTCACTGGCACATGTATGCTCTTGTACCTCATCAACGTCACTTTCTCTGGTTTTCACTTTGAAAAAAACTGTCTTTCCTCCCTTTCAGCTTCTTTGAGTATCTCAAATGTCATAACCATGTCACTCCAAGTCCTATCTTCAAGGTAGTTTATACATTTCTTATTTCTCGTAGTCCATGCCATGATAATCATCTCAAGGATGATTCTACCGATTAGTGGAACAATCTGCTGACTAGGGTAATAGAAGCTAAGACGATGGGTACCTTGAAAAAGAAATTGGACAAATATATGAGTGAGAAGGGCTGGTCATACTGTCTTGTATACGTAATGTATACCATCCTCGAATATTTTTTAGATTCCTTAAAACTGTAATTTTGAGTAGTCTTGAGAAAAGTTCTGAGTCGACCATTTAATACATTTCTAGATTAATTTACTGTTTTTAGATTTACGAGCCTATGCTCGTTCTTTTGTACCACACGAAGAGAGATTTCATCACTAGAGTCATGTCAGTTATCTCCTCATTATATACATGACCAGTATTTTCAAAACCCACCAGGACCATCTTCGTGTACAGCTTAAAAATGTCTATTTTACTACAAGACTGACAGCCATCATCAGCTCTATACTGGCGGTTACTTTCCCCAAGGGCATCACTGTATCAGTGATCATTCATTTCTCACCTGGCTCCATGTGAAATAAGCTGTCACAACAGACAGGTATTGGAGAAATGTCAGGTGAGTAAATGAGAGCTGTGACCCACAGATGCCTCAGATTCTCCGCGCATGATGTGCATGTCACTTGATGTATAAACTAGACATCTGCAACATAGTTTTGTAAGAAAGCAAATGTTGATGAGTGAGGCTGCAAAATTAGCTTTAGTCAGTGCCTTACGGGACTATAATTCTAATAATTTTAGAGTGAACTGGGGTAGGAAAACAGCGCTTCTCTTGGTAGAATACACTCCATACAAAGCAACTTTTTACCTTTAGCTTACATTTTACTTTTAAAAACAGCTTAGCAAGCCACTGACTTGATAACGATCTTTTTAGAACAAAATAAAGGTTTGTTCTACACCCGGTATGTTTACCATGCTTCTGGGCAAATGCTGGCTCTCAAAAGCTCTTACCTTGCAAGATAAATGGGGAAGAATTCTTAATTCTTAGTTCTTTAATGCTTGAAAGTTTATGTATAAGTGTTTGTACAAAAGATAACTGGCAAAGAATTAGTAAAATACTCAGCTTAAAATAACTAATGAAAAGCAGGGGCGCAATGAATATACTAAGTGAACTCAAGCGTACAAGGACCAAGACTTTTCAACACCCTCCTTTCGTACATAAGATGAATTGCCAACAGATCCTAGGTTATCTTCAAGAGACAATTTGTTAAGATTTTATAAGCATTTCCTGATCAACCGGGCTGATAGCACTACGCTGCCCACTTGTTCTCCGCCTGCCTGCCTGCCTGCCTGCCTGCCTGCCTGCCTGCCTGCCTGCTCTACGCAACATTCACGAGGAGCCACTCACTAAGCCAGCCAGCATAATAACCTCTCCACAATATTTTACCAGGTCCAATTAAACATTTTACGACAGCCCATCTAGTCTCAAAAACAATTTTATAGTTCTAACGAAGAAGCCTTTTTTTTTTTTTAAGATTTTTGAGAGAGAGAGAGAGAGAGAGAGAGAGTGTGACCGACCGACCGAACGAACGAACGAACGAACGCACTATAATCGTCTTGTTTATGTAAGAGTTTACATTAGCTTGCGTTAATGCTAGCTTTCTGCTGCAGGGCTGAGTACACAAGGTGTAGGTATCACATCATGTGACTGAAGATACCAGGTGTGGGCCTCAGACAGTGTGTGTGAATAAATACACTAGATGAAGTGATAGGCACATAGCACAGTTTCAAGAGTAGGTATGACTGGACCCTGGAGGTCAAGAATCATTCAGATCGGTCGATGAGGGTTAATAAACAGCACAAGGAACCATGAATCTAACCCCACAAACACCGTTAGGTAAATACAGGCGTGTATAGGAAGAGGATTTTAGTGCAAGGAAGACTGGAAGCTTTAATTAAGACATCGGTAGGGAACCTTTGTACTTGGTTACATTTGGACCAGCGGGCCGCCAGCAACAACTTGGTTAACCAGACAAGCAGCAGACGAGTTTGACCAAGGGCCGGGCTGCGGCAGTAGGAAAAAACTCGAAACCATCAAAGTGTAGAAGTTAAGATCAGAGTAACAGAGTCAAAGACTAAGTCATAGGTAACACGTATGTACGTAATACATACACATACAACATACTCATAGGTAAAAGTTATACACATTTGAAAACCAGGCAGACAGATGTTATTTATAGAACACGTAAATGTGTAATATAGGTAAATGTATGTTTATTTTGAGGTATAGAAGAAGAGACGTCATACAAGTTACCGCGAATAGTGTATAGGGCGTAAAATCGAGAGACTTCGTAAAGTGAGCACCAGGTACAAGGGGTCATAAATGGAAATTAAAAAAAAAAAGCGAGGAGGATGCTAGGAAATACTGAGGTACATGGGGGAAACTGATAACCTCAGCATGGACGTCCAAGTCCACTATTATCTGCCCAGAATTATCTGTTATCTAGATTAAGGACTTCTGTGTATTGCCTTGTGTGAGTTAATAGCAAAGCGAAATTTCTCTCCCCATCCTCTCCTCCCCCGACCACTGCCGGCATGAAAACAGTGAGGAAATATACCATGTTAAAAAAAATGGCATGGATGCGCAGGAGAGATAGAACTGAATGGATTACGTGGATTATAACTATTTCTACTAAATTAGTTCTGTTTGTCTTAAATTACTCATGTTCCTCCACTGTTACTTAGAGCTGAGTACCAGGGGTTCTAGTTACCACCGGTTCTGCTATGGTTATAAAAGCCTTCTACATCTACCACCTTACAGTTACATAACGATTCTGGCGGTCATCGACCCAATGGCCCGGTCCCAGACGAGACGAGACTTTCCGATTGCTGTCCTGATCGACCAAATATGGTTGCCTCGTTGTCATCTGATCGTCCTGAATCAGTCACTGAACAGACAGGAACCTGTTGATTTCAAACTAATCCATCTGTTGATTGTATAAGAGTCAGGTGAAGTGTATCAGGTAAAGGAATCGTCACAGGTGGGAGGGACCAGACTAGTAGTAGTAGGTCATGCCAAAGAGCTTGGCTAGAAGATAACTCTTACAACCTATTTTGCCAACATCTGGGGCATGATCTACTTTTACTAGTGGGCCCCGCCCATTTTTGATGTGATGCAACTGCTGCACCTCATCTCAGCCCTGTATATATAAACATCCTCCTTTCTGCCTATACTTCAGTGTCGTCAAAAGTAAGGTACTGAACACCGGCGTCAAGGCTGTGAGAGATTATCTACCACTGCCTTCTCCCTATAGTTTCTCAAGACTGGAGGATTGATTACTTCATTTTCTACTGTCTTTGCATATCATCTCTGTTGAATTGAAAATGTCAATAGCTGGCAGTACGTTTTCAGCAGAGATACCCAAGTGTTGAACATGTGCCGTATTCCTCAGGTGACCATTATGTTAGGATGATGAGTCATGGCTTAGATGAATGAGTCATAACGACAGTCCGTAGACGTTTTATGGAGAGATAGCGATAGTGTGAATGTAGTAGTAGTGGACGAGTGGAGTGTGAGCATGTAAGTGGAGGAGTGTGGGTATATAAGTGGAGTGATAGTGTGTGTGGACCGTGAGCACGTGTTTAGAAAAGTAGAGTATGGCGCGGTGGTAGTGAAGAATAGTGAGGCACTGAGGATATACATGTAGTATCTAAGAGAAGATATTGTGAGACAGGAGAGGGGAGAGGGTGCGCGGGAGGGTGTAGAGGGAGCAGTCAGGCTTCACACACTGGGCGAGGAAGTAATTCCATTTGTAGCAATAATCGGCCTGCCAGCGGCCACACGAAATTTCCTGTCATGGGACTGTGACGCTGCTGAATATGCAGAGTGCACACTCTCCCTCCCTACCAACCTCCCAGATTTGTGTTTGTAGTTTTGTATCCCGTGTCTCCCCGTTTTGTAGTGTCTCCTTTGATTTATAGTTTGTGTGTGTGTGTGTGTGTGTGTGTGTGTGTGTGTGTGTGTGTGTGTGTGTGTGTGTGTGTGTGTAGTCGCCTATGTGATTGCATGTGTGTGTGTGTGTGTGTGTGTGTGTAGTCGCCTATGTGATTGCATGTGTGTGTGTTGGGAGAGTTTAAGGGGGGGGGTCTGTTATGTGACAGAGAACCCGTGCAAGGAACCATGACATTATGTGGATCCCGCAAGATATAGACAGCTTGAGGAACATAAATACGAATGCTTTCACTTAGGATGCCTTTTTCGAAGAAGTTTCGGCTCTTGGACCTTGATCATTTGAAGTGATCAGAGTGAAAACGTCTTCAGTAAAGGTATCCTGAGTAACTGCATTAGTGTCCATTTCCCTCAAATTGTCGGGAGTCATGTGCCTTAGTTCTTACAGACAGGTGTAGCCGGGGGTATGAATAACCTAGTTGACCATCCTGCCACTGAGGCTTCCTGGCCTTATGCCAGACTAAGAATGTATGAAAACTCTCAAAAACCGATCAAAGGTACATCACATGACTCCCCAGGGGACCATAACACACAACTATGTCCCCAGGGCTCCCTCGGGGACCATAAAAGTTTTCAGAAGGTGGCATGACAGCTCACCAAGTGGCATAAGAGCTCTCAGAATTATAGCTCTCAACTTCCCTGTGGACTCCGGCACCTCTGTGACCTCTTGAGTTTCACAAGGGATCTCTCTATATCAGGTTAATATCTGTGGTAATGATTCCGATAATCGTGGCTCCCGCTCTACGGTCTTAGATCAGGCCTCTTCAACTAGAAATAGATATTGTAGGATTAAGAACTTTTGAGAAACACACAGGGGAAATATAGCTAAGTGTATAATATGTTTATTGTGCCGTAACACAGAGAAAAATTTGTCAGCATCTGAGGGCCAAGACTCTTCACTCTGCTGCGAGCATCTAAATATCAGAAATATTGCCTGGATAACTCCCTCTTAAGTGTTAGATCAACTAAGCAGTGATGGCTGTGGGGGGCCACCGGCCGCTAACAGCACCAACCTAATGAAATAGGTAATTAACAATTAAGGACAGGGTGCATGGGTAGAAAATCTCTCCCCAAGTAGTTAGTAACTTTTGTCATATTGTTACAACAACGTTTCGTTCTGTTTAGAGCTTTGTCAAGTCATACATAAACCGAATTATTGATAATGAAAGCTTGTTCTGCAGTTTATCTTTATTTTCATACTTATGAACGACACACTATTTCATGCAGCGTTGTTGCTGGATGTTAAAATCTTGTCTGGCGTGGCTAACAGCTTTGTCACTGTGGCTAGCATCCTCGTGGTTATGACTCTAACCTGTCCCGACACACCTTGATTCCCTTTCGTGACCTGGACTGCTGATGTCGCCCTGGATTTGTGTTAAACTTTAGCACCACCCTCAGCCACATATATGTTGTTACAGGTACGCTACATCTGGCCAGTTTTCCAGTTATTCCTTTTCTCTTACTCGCATTTTGTGTGCTATTGTACCATGATCACACTTGTTGATGGCTTTTGCAAAGTCTGTGTACACTACATCTTCATGGTGTAGGAGGCAGCCGCAGGAGTGTTGCAGTTGGTTGTGGTTATGTTGGAGGTGACGATAATGTAGGTGGTGGTGGAGGGGGATGGGATGAGGAAAAACGTGCTCTTGAGCACGTTTTGTGGCGGGGCCAAGTGTGCTCTCTCCGGCCCTCAGTGTTCCGCCTGTCTGCCTGCTCGTGTCCAACACCCATCCAACACAACTAGTTATTGATTACACACTCAGCCTGACCACTCTGCAACAGAGAACCAGGGAAACTTGATTAGAACATGTAAAATACTCTAAGGATTGGAGTGGACAGAAACAGGTTAGAAACCTCTCGAGGTGCTTGGAGAGGGAGGCAGGTAACAGAGTAGATGGCAGCTATAGAAGTATCTGGCACCAAAAGAAATGCATTTTTATTTTAAGGTTAGCTAATAAAACGAATATATTAGAGAAAGGCTAAGCCAGTGGCAAGCAGTACACAACTTTAGGGGTGGATATTAAGCCGTATAGGATAGGACTCAGTTAATATGGTCAATAGTAGTTAAGCAGGACCACGGGCGGTGAATCAGCCAGTGGAAACACATCTATAGTATTACACAAACAAGAGCTGCAATGCTTGAATCAGTATGGATTTAGAACAGGGAGATAATACTTGTCAAAACTTTTAAGATCATTATGACAAAATAACCGAGACTTAAGAAGGAAGACTAACGCCGACGTGGTCTAATGGAATTTACAAAGGTATTTAACAAATGTTACAGTGGAGTACAAGCTTAGAAAAAGAGGCGGCAAGCACAACGAAGTTGGGTCTTAGCAAAGTATAAAGTTCAGTACCCAAAGGAATGGTCCTAGCACTTCTACTGTTTCTTATCCTCATAACAACCACCGCTTCGTATCGTTCTTTATGGACGATTACTAAATATGAATGTCGAATCAGCAGAAGACAAAAATATATTCAGATATCAAGAGTCTTCGAACTCGTAAAAAAACAAAACATGATATTCAGTGGTGACATATTGCAACTGATTATAGTGAGAATGAAGAACTCAAAACCAGCACAATATGCATGACACAAGCCGACTATATTATACAAATAAAAGATATAAAAGACAAAACATAGGAAATTTCATACATACTACAGTAACATTCTAACGCTTCCTTTCAAAGCAGGCGAGGTTGCTGAGCTGGAAAATGTACAGAGTACTTTCACTACCCGTATGCACTCGATGAAAATTCTGAATTTCTTGGAACATTTGAAGTCTCTTCAACTGTATTTCTTGGATCGTAGGAGAGAAAGGTACATCATAATTTACACCTGGAAACTACTGGAAGGACTGGTCCCAAACATGAACACTGAAATCACTATGACAAAACTTGATAGACGGTTCAGTGTATCTACACAAAGCAGCAGGGGCGTGACGAGTACACCAAGAGAGAACTTGTTGAGGTTCCCTACTCTTCTACGCACTTTCTGTGCGCTTAACGGGAATTACCAACAAACCTCTGGCTGTCGTCAATTGGGAGCTAGACAAGTTCCTCAAATCAGTGCCTGACCAGCCGGGGTGTGGTTTGTATGTTGGACTGCGTGCAACCAGCAGCAAAAACCTAGTAGATCAGGCCCTGATCCACTGAAAGGTCTGGTCTGGGACCGGGCCTCGGGAACGTTGATCTCCGGAAGCATCCTTCAGGTATGCCTCAGGTTTGAAACATCAAATAAAAAGGACTTTCTTGTTTTGTCTCTGTAATTACACCAGCGCCTCACCTCCTGAATCTTTCTTGTGAAAGTGGCACACATTGGCAACAAGAGGAATACACTCACACTGGCAACAAGAGGAATACACTCACACTGGCAACAAGAGGAATACACTCACACTGGCAACAAGAGGAATACACTCACACTGGCAACAAGAGGGATACACTCACACTGGCAACAAGAGGGATACACTCACATTGGCAACAAGCGGAATACACTCACACTGGCAACAAGAGGAATACACTCACACTGGCAACAAGAGGGATACACTCACATTGGCAACAAGCGGAATACACTCACATTGGCAACAAGAGGGATACACTCACACTGGCAACAAGAGGGATACACTCACACTGGCAACAAGAGGGATACACTCACACTGGCAACAAGAGGGATACACTCACACTGGCAACAAGAGGAATACACTCACACTGGCAACAAGAGGGATACACTCACACTGGCAACAAGAGGAATACACTCACACTGGCAACAAGAGGGATACACTCACACTGGCAACAAGAGGGATACACTCACACTGGCAACAAGAGGAATACACTCACACTGGCAACAAGAGGAATACACTCACACTGGCAACAAGAGGGATACACTCACACTGGCAACAAGAGGAATACACTCACACTGGCAACAAGAGGGATACACTCACACTGGCAACAAGAGAGATACACTCACACTGGCAACAAGACGGATACACTCACACTGGCAACAAGAGGGATACACTCACACTGGCAACAAGAGAGATACACTCACACTGGCAACAAGAGAGATAAACTCACACTGGCAACAAGAGGAATACACTCACACTGGCAACAAGAGGGATACACTCACACTGGCAACAAGAGGGATACACTCACATTGGCAACAAGAGAGATACACTCACACTGGCAACAAGAGAGATACACTCACACTGGCAACAAGAGAGATACACTCACACTGGCAACAAGAGATAGACGTTCAACATTCAACCTATCTTATTTTTCCTGGGCCACCTCGTTTCCAGACAAGGGTCATTAAGGTTGCATACAACCTGTTCACCACCAGCCAAGAATACTATAATCCCACGGTGGCCAACCACTATTGCCACGGGACTAAGACTTTTCACCACTCTTCATACACAAGGGAAATTACCAACAAACTCGTGTTTGTCTTCAAGAGGGGACTTCATAAGTTTCTTAAGTGAGTTCCTGATCAGCCGGGCTGTAGTGCATAAGTTAGATTGCATACGGCTGGCACTATCAGCCTACCTTTTGTACTCTCCCTCCTTACCTTTTGTACTCTCCCTACCTTTTGTGCTCTCCCTCCCTACCTTTTGTACTCTCCCTACCTTTTGTGCTCTCCCTCCCTACCTTTTGTACTCTCCCTCCCTACCTTTTTTACTCTCCCTCCCCACATTTTGTACTCTTCCTCCCACATTTTGTACTCTCCCTCCCCACCTTTTGTACTCTCCCTCGTATGCTTTCTTTTTCCTCGTTCACTTTCCATCCTCTTTGTACTTTCACATGTATATTTTTCTTTCTGTCCCTCGTGTATTCTTCTTCCCATTCCTTGTATCCTTTTCCTTAACCCCCCACCCCCACCTACCTCACCTTTACTTCCCCCCAACCACTCCACCTCCTCCAACTCTACCTCACCCTTCATTTAATCACACTTTCACTCTTTTTCTCTTTGCGTTTCTGCTTCGCTCTCTCCAATTCCAGTTTGTATGCCTCAATTCCTCTCTTCTTTTTTTTATATCCGAGTCTTCACCCTCTCTTGCCTTCACCCTATCCTTCACCTTCCTCACCCTATCACTCACTACTATCCCCAACACACTTTAGTTCCCCAGCCCTTTCTCTCTCTCTCTCTCTCTCTTTCTCTCTCTCTCTCTCTCTCTCTCTCTCTCTCTCTCTCTCTCTCTCTCTCTCTCTCTCTCTCTCTCTCTCTCTCTCTCTCTCTCTCTCTCTCTCTCTCTCTCTCTCATCCCTTATACGCATCTGTCTTCTATACACTTCCTCGTTCAGCTACGCCCGAAATTCAATAGCGTATTTGGCCACGGATGTTGCTCTTTGCCTGGTTTTACCGTTGCTCTTAGCTTGGTTTTACCGTTGCTCTTAGCTTGGTTTTACCGTTGCTCTTAGCTTGGTTTTACCGTTGCTCTTAGCTTGGTTTTACCGTTGCTCTTAGCTTGGTTTTACCGTTCACGACAGACTTAGAGTGCTTCACAACCATATATAAGTGCGAAATTGAAGTCTGTTAAATGTTGTACACTGACAGGTTTGTTGGTCCTTTTCCCCTCAAGAACTCATAAGATAGCAAGTCACTTTTATGAATTTCACAATAAGTATGCACTTAAATTTACTTTCTTTTTCCTGGGTTCTTCTTAATAGTTCTTATGTCTGTACTATTTATTTAGCGTTTTATATAGCCTCGTGTGAGAGCTGGCCGTGTTGGCGATGATCCTACAAGGGTAGGATCATCGCCAACAAACCAGTGCGGGGTTTTCTGCGGAAGGTGTTAGAGGCTCGATCCTCCTGTAAAGCACGAGACCAACACGGTACCCAGGTGTCCGCACTTAACCAGCTGATACTGCTGAAGGAGGTCACACACACAGATATACATGGAACTAAAGAAGAGATTCAGGGAGGTTTTCATAGAGGATTTGGGAATGACGTTAGAGAAACGTACAGTTAGGATGAATTAATAACCACTTGAGGACTTAAATGAACAGGACTTACCCTAGAGGACTTCCATAACAAAGGACTAAGTGAGGAAGCTAGGGAAGGAGAGATATACAGAAGTCCTGAAGCCAGTTGAATGCACCACGTGACCTGGATGTAAATAATATGCTACTATCAAAGTGTGTGTATCTGTATTCGATTTAGGAGGTCATCACCTCCCCCATCTCCACCACGACCCGATCCCAGACCAGGTTTCAAAGTTGAGATGACTACAACAATCATACTTTGACGCTTACAGACGCAATTCGGTTTAAGCCCTCACAGCCTGGCGGATCATTAACTGACGTGAGCTTATCAGATTATCCCTTGAAGATAGCTAGAAAGCTTTTAAAAAATAAATATTCAAGTATTCTCATTTTTTTTGGGGGGGGGTATTTTTTTTAAAACAGCTTGCATAGACAGGATGAGTGTTGACCCTGTGGAGTGACAGTCTCTAATGGGCGAAGTGTTTCTTTAAAAAAATATCGTAAATGTTACGTATGTCATTACTACACACACACACACACACACACACACACACACACACACACACACACACACACACACACACACACACACACACACACACACACACATTCACTCTCTCTCTGCTTGCTTTTATACACCACTATCAGTAAATAGCCAGTTAGTGTGATTGCCACTGCTTGTATTTTTACCCAACGTAACTACTACAGCCTGATTATCCAATTATTATGTCCTAAACTGTCATTACTTGAAGTCTTTAGTGAGAGTAACCACGACGCCCTGATTAGTAACTTTTATTACTGATTGCAGTCGTAGTACCTTATTAATGGATTTTGAACATAGTAGTTATTTAACTAGTTTAGAGCATTGCCTAACCAGTGAACGTAGGCGAGAAATACACATCATATTTTATACATGAAAAGTTATGGAGTGATTGTTTTCAAATTTGCTCACCGACATTATTGCCTACGAAAGCAAGAGGCTTGGCAGACTGGTCGAAATATATACAGTGACACGCGTGAGTGCAGTGAGCACACTTAAGACTGATTACATCGACTCCAAGCTGAGGGATTGATTACCTCAAACTCCTTATTTTCAACCATTCTTCTTTGCATTGGACTGATGAAGCTACTGTGTGGCGAAACTTTTCCACAGTAAAGATACTCAAGTGTTGCACATGTGTCTAATATATCTGAAGCATTTATCTACACTAAGAAATAATTCAGTAAGTATAAAGGAAACAAGTCTCAACACCTTCTCTTCAATTGTAGATGAATGGTTCAGAGAACCGACACGTTGATAAATTATACACATGTGCAACTCTTGGGTATCTTTATTGAGGAAACGTTTCGCCACACACTGGCTTCATCAGTCCATACAGAGGAGAATCTTGAAGAACAGGAGGAGAATGAGGTAATCAGTCCCTCAACCTTGAGTCAATGTGGTCAGTCCATCAATCTTAAATAGATTGATGGACTGACCATATCGACTCAAGGTTGAGGAACTGATTACCTCATTCTCTTCCTGTTCTTCACGTTTCTCCTTTGTATGGAGTGATGAAGCCACTGTGTGGCGAAACGTTTCCTCAATAAAGGTACCCAAGAGTTGCACATGTGTATAATTTATCACCTTCCCTTCAACTAAAAGGAGAATCACTAACCCCTAGGTGTCTCAAGAGGAAACTTGATAAGTTCTTCAAGCTAGTTTCTGAGCAGGCGAGGTGTGGTGCCTACTACACGTTGGGCTGCTTGTTGGTTGACCAGACAAGCCTGCGAGAGTAGGAACTCTCTTAAAACCCATCGAAGGTTAAGGTAGCCTGGATGCTCAGGCTGTCAACTAGGTGACCTTCGGAATCGTCTGCAGGGAATCTTCAGATATAAGTTTGACTTGTTTGATGAACTCTTTATTTAGCTTTCCACTTCCCGGGTGTTCGTCTTGCATGTATTACGTTATACCATTAGTCAGACTATTATCATATTCATGGGAAAGCGCTAAACCCGTTTGGGGATTAGGCAGCTGGGGAATGGGTAGTCAGGTTGAATGTTACTCGCTTTGATAAAATCTATATTTTAGCTCCACTTATTTTTATATTATCTTCCCTTAGAAATATTATATTGATCAAAGAGCTGTGAGAAGCAGAATAATGGTGGTGGCGGCTGGAGCCATGTTGCAGCGGCTGGTGTAAACACACTGATTCCCAGTGATTGGTGAGCCCACTTCTGGCCACTCTTCACAAATTTATCGTGTGTTGTTAACGCTATCGGTCTATACTTTTTGTTAATGGAGTTTGGCCTCACAGCTTTGTGAGCTGCGCTGATATATGAAGCGATTATACGGCAAAGTTTATTTGCGGATGAGTGACGGGGACAGTCAGGAACGAGATTACTGGTGAGCTTCAGCACTGACTTATACTCCAACCTTGCTAATTTGAACCATTTATCTTCTGCACTTTGTATAAGAAGCATTTATTTTGTGACTACCTGATGATTAACACTTCGATTTCCTCCTTTTCACCCAGGTATCATCCGGGTGATTAATTTCTCAGTTGAGTTTAGCTTCGATTAAATGAGGTTACTTGAGGTTAGGTTACGTGAAGGTTACATGAAGACGAATTCAGAGGTCACCGCCCCCGCGTGCTCGTTCCAGACCAGGTCTTCCAGTTGATAGTCTGATTACGCAGGACTGCATGCAGTTCCAGGTATTCATAGAAACTGAGGATCTTTACGAACAGCGAGGAGCCAATTAAATGCATAGTCGTAGATGCGATATACCAAGATCACATCATATCGAAGTACAAACAAGTATAAATTCAGTGGTGAACAGTTCTAGCAATAGTGTGAGAGAAGGAATGATCAGCAAATTAAACTTAAACCATCGGAGAATTGAAGAATTGAGACACTTGTGTAACATATGGGAATCTTTATTGAAGAAACGTTTCGCCACACAGTGGCTTCATCAGTCCAATACAAAGAAATGGGTAAGGAGAGGAGGAGATTGAGGTAATCAGTCCCTCAGCCTGGAATCGATGTGTTCAGTCTATCACTCTTGTAGGTCTAAGTAGGTCGTCGTCCAAAGATTGGACAAGCGTTGAAGAAAGTCTTTGTATCAAGATCCCATGTTGTTGCAGTGTCTGATAGATGTGATGAATACTTACACTATTGGCAGGTCCCACTGAGATCCCGCCTCCTCTTCCTTCGACTCGCCTGACTGCAGTATATAAGCCACCTCTTTGGCCCTATGCTGTACTTCCTACAAGAGTGATGGACTGAGCACATCGATTCCAGGCTGAGGGACTGATTACTTCAATCTCCTCCTCTCCTTACCCATTTCAACTTTGTATTGGACTTATGAAGCCACTGTGTGGCGAAACGTTTCTTCATTAAAGATTCCCGTATGTTGCATAAGTGTCTCAATTCTTCAGCTTGTCGGTTTTCAAAACCATTCATCACATCGGAGAATTGACGGGGCACAAAATTAACAAAGAACTATCTGAAATACCCTGGGAAACAGCCACGAACACTAAACCTTCACCAGTGCCTGGTAAAGCTGAATCCAGCAGCATACAAACTTTGCATTAAATATGTACCGCTTAGAAAACTTGTAAGATCATATAAAGAAAGAAAATTTGGAAGAATGTACAGGAAGAAGAGAGTTACAGAACTGCTTAAAAACGTGAATGCCGCAACAAAGGAAAGATCTATGCAGAGAGATTACACAGAAGAAAAACTTAAGCTGTCATACCAGACAGAAGAAACAGAAGAAAAAGCAGTCCAGGATAATGCAAGAAACATCAAATATTTTTACACTTGGGCAAAATGCAAGGCGAGAACTACTTGTAGAATTGGACCAGTAATCACAGGAGGTTCGTACAGTAATAAATAGGAAATGAGTGAAAGTCTAAAAGACCAGACTGAGTCAGTGTTCAGCAGTCCACTTAATGAAAGCAGGATGGAGAATGCAAAATTTTTATCATCACCCCTGAAGGCCACACAGCTCATATAACCGACATAAGCACTAATCCTGTAAAATTCGAGAGTATTAGAAAACATGCCCACTGATGCAGCCCCTGGACCAGACTCGTGGAATTTTTTATAAAGAAATACAAAATACCACTAGCACGAGCACTCAGTATCCTTTGGAGAAAGAGCTCAGACCTAGGTGAGATACCAGGGGCCTTAATGAGTGCACATATAGCTCCTTTCCACGATTAGATACAGACCAGTAGACCTTACATCACACGTCATAAACGTCTTCGAAAGAGGAATGAGACGCCATATAACAAATTTATGGAACAGCACAACTCAGACCAGAATGGATTTAGACCAGGAAGGTCGTGCTTGTCACAGCTACTAAACCACTATGAAATAATTACGAAAGACTTGGAAAAAAGAAACCACAGATGTGGTGTACACTATTTCACAAAGGCTTATGGTAGGTGGGAGCATGGGGAAATTGTACACAAAATAAGGGTGAAAGATATAACTGAGAGTAGGAAAATTGATTTTCAGCTTTCTTATATATAAAAGACAAAAAGTAGCAGTAAAAAGAGCAAAATCCAGCATTATTAAAGTAAAAAACAGAAGCTCAGTACCCCAAGGTACAATATTAGCACCTTTACTATTTCTTG
Organism: Cherax quadricarinatus; assembly: GCF_038502225.1. Lineage (NCBI taxonomy): Eukaryota > Metazoa > Arthropoda > Malacostraca > Decapoda > Parastacidae > Cherax > Cherax quadricarinatus. Next base: position 9,523,484 of record NC_091364.1, on the reverse strand, counting down.
TCCTCATAATGACATAGATAAAACTGCTCACCACAGTGTCGCATCATCTGCAGATACCAGAATAAGCAGGGAAAATCACCTGGGTCAAAGATAGAAAAAAATGCAGGAAGATATAAACAGTGTCTTTTGGTGGGTAGTGGAAAATAAGATGACTTTCAGTATACCTGGAGAGGGTTTCGGGGGTCAGCACCCCCGCGGCCCGGTCTGTGACCAGACCTCATGGTGGATCAGGGCCTGATCAAGCTGTTACCGTTGGCCGCATGCAACCAGACGTACGAACCACAGCCCAGCTGGTCGGGTACTGACTTTAGGTGCCTGTCCAGCGCCGTCTTGAAGACAGCCAGGGATCTATTGATAATCTCCCTAATGTATGCTAGGAGGCAGTTGAACAGTCTTGGGCCCCTGACACTTACTGTGTTGTCTCTTATCGTGCTACTGGCGCCCCTGCTTTTCATTGGGGGGGATGTTGCATCGTCTGCCGAGTCTTTTGCTTTCATGGAGAGTGATTTTCGTGTGAAAGTTTGGTACTAATCCCTCTTAGGATTTTTCAATCATGTATCTCTCTTGCCTGCGTTCTAGGGAGTACAGGTTGAGAAAATTCAAGCGTTCCCAGTAACTGAGGTGTTTTATCGCAGTTGTGTGTGCCGTGAAGGTTCTCTGTACATTTTCTAGGTCAGCAATTTCACCTGCCTTGAAAGGTGCTGTTAGGGTGCAGCAATATTCGAGCCTAGTTAGAACAAGCGACCTGAAGAGTGTCATCATGGGCTTGGCATCCCTAGTTTTGAAGATTCTCATTATCCATCGTGTCATTTTTTCTAGCAGCTGCGATTGATACAGTGTTGTGGTCTTTGAAGGTGAGATCTTCTGACATTATCACTCCCAGATCTTTTACATTAGTTTTTAGCTTTATTATTGGTTCGGATTTGTTTTATACTCTGATATGGTTTTAATTTCCTCACGTTTTCCATATTGGGGTAATTGAAATTTCTCATCATCGATCTTCATATTGCTTTCTGCGGCCCATTTAAAGATTTGGTTGATGTCCGCCTGGAGTCATGCAATGTCTTCAATGGAGGACACTGTCATGCAAATTCAGGTGTCATCTGCAAAGGAAGACACGGTGCTGTGGCTTACATCCCCGTCTGTCAGATATGAGGATGAGGAACAGGATGGGAGCGAGTACTGTGCCTTGTGAAACAGAGCTTTTCACAGTAGCCGCCTCAGACTTTACTCTGTTTACTACTATTTGTGTCCTATTTGTTAGGAAATTATAAATCCATCTACCAACTTTTCCTATTATTCCTTTATCACGCATTTTGTGCGCTATTACACCATGGTCACACTTGTCAAAGGCTTTTGCAAAGTCTGTGTACTACATCTGCGTTTTGTTTGTCTTCTAGAGCATCCAGGACCTTTTCATAGTGGTGCAGTAGTTGAGACAGGCAGGAGCGACCTGCTATAGACCCATGTTGCCCTGGGATGTGTAACTGATGGGTAACTACATGGGTGGTTATCATGCTTCTTAGAACCTTGACAAATTCCAGCTGCTGAGGGAAACAGTGTATAAAACACAAGAGGAGCACCAAATAGAATGAAAGGAACAGGTGAAGGAACTAGGTGTAATAAACCATATCACGGGTGGGGTTTGAACCCGCGGTCAGTGTGTCTCAAAACTCCAGACTGTCGCGTTAGCCACTGGGCCAGCTAGCTTCAAAAAAAAAACTTGCATTTGTGGACACAGTAGTGCCTATGCTAACCTTCCTATAGTGTAGAAATATACCTAGTTGGATGAATCTTATTGAAGCTAGCTGGCCCAGTGGCTAGCGCGACAGTCTGGAGTTTTGAGACTCTCTGACCGCGGGTTCAAACCCCACCCGTGGTATGGTTTGTTTGCAATCGTGTCATTACGATTTCGTGAGTCATCTAGGTGTAATGTCAGCTAACATTTTTTTTCAAAGAACACAATATAGTAAATGTCACATCGACCAGGAAAATAATAGGATGGAGAATGAGAATTTTCAGTGCAAGGAAAATAAAAGCCAGTATTGACCCTTTTTCACCTCGCTTGTGCTCTCACTTGGAGTGCGTTTATTGTTGGCATTTCCATTTGGAGCTGGAGGTATAAGAGCTGGAATAGATGCAAAGATCATTTATAGCCTCATAGAGCCTGTAAAGCATTTAATTTACTGGAACGCCTCCAAGTCCTAAATATGTATTCGCTGGAGCAGAGGAGAAAGATATATGATAATATATACATGGAAAGTACTTGAGGGCTTGGTCCTAAATCTGCACACTACCATAACATCAGGGAGTGAAGAGATATGGGAGAATGTGCAGAATAAACCCAGTGAAAAGCAGGGGCTCCGTGGTCACGAAGAGAACACCGTATCAAAATACGCGGTAGCAGTCAATTTAACATCTTGCCAGAAGATATCAGAAATACTTAATTAAGAAACATGTGTAGAAGTCTTCTAGAGGAAACTAGACAATTTCCTCACCAAATGCTGGATCAGGCACGCTGACGGATATGTGGGCTAGCAAGCTATCAGTAGCAACAGCCTCTGAACCAGGCAAGCACCAGACAAGCCTGGTCTCGGGCCGGGTTGCGCTAGTAGGAAAAAAATAAACCCATCAATGGTATATCATAGTTTAAAGATAGCTAGGAGTCTGTTCACAAGTCTCCTTATGAAAGGAGGGTGGGTGTTTAATAGTCTTGGTTTCTTTTCGCTTACTGGGTTCTCTTAGTGTACAAATTACATATCTATTTTTCATTGGAGGCATGGTGCATCGGTTGCCAAGCCTCCTGCTTTGTTTTGGAGAAATTTCTGTGCAGGATCAATCCCTTTATGGTGTATGAGAGGGCGTATGCTGGTGTATGAGGGAATATATACTAGTGTATGGGGGACTGTAAGCTGGTATGAGAGTGCTTTCCTGGTATAGATACTGTAGGTTAGGGGCAACAATTAAGGACAGTATTGGAGGAAGGTTATCTGTTATTGGGGACTAGAGTTGCCAGAGATGCATGTTCAGCTGTTCCGAGCTCTGAGGATCGTTACAATTTACTCACCAATTTGTATGTACGCTGGCTGGATCATGGCTCCTGGCACACCCACTTAATCTGTAAAGATAAGACACAAGAAGAATAAACATTTAGTGGGACGACGTTTCACTCTGTATAAAACTTTGTCAAGTCTTGGTCTGGTAGAGCTCTACACACAACGAATTATTATTATTATTATTAAATTATTATTATTGTTGTGCGCTAAACCCGTAGAGATTATACGGCGCCTTGGGGGGGGGAGGCATTCAGACTTAATTCAGGGATGTGCAGCACAGATCCAATTCCTTAGATCAAGAGTCCCTCACCAGCATTCAGGAACCTCCCTTGAGGGGTACACAGAACGAAACATTGTCACAATATAGCTAGTTCTCCAACGTGCTTTTTTTTTTTACTTTGCCATTGCTTGGCTCTTCGTAATGTACATTGACTGACATTATTACTTTTTGTTTTAGCTTTTTCATATCTGTTCAGGGAACTATAAAAAGTTTGACCATAAAACGTCATTTTCTTCATCCTACTTCTGTCTCGCCCTGTGTTTCCAGGGGTCCATGTTGCTTCTCTGTGTTCATAGATTCCGTCCATGCCCTTGTTCTCTGTAACTGCTTTATTTTGATTCCGGGGTCGATTTCTCCTGCCTCACGCTGTGTTCCCTTAACTCGGGACTTGTCAAGTTTCAAACCACTGGATCTTTTAGTTTCTGAGCATGCATTATCAAGTGGTGGCTCCATTGTGGCGGTAGTGCTGGTGTTGTAGTGGTGTCCGGCTGATGTTGTAGTGGTCATGTCCTGCTGGTGCTGACATGGTAGTGGTGTCCTGCTGGTGTTGACGTGGTAGTGGTGTCCTGCTGGTGTTGACGTGGTAGTGGTGTCCCGCCGGTGTTTACGTGGTAGTGGTGTCCCGCTGGTGTTGATTTGGTGGTGATAGTGTATTGGTGTTGAGGAGTGGTTGTAATGAGAGGAGGGAGATGTAGCCTCTAATATTCCAGCCAAGACAAACAGTATTGGAAGTCCTTAGTGAACCGCGCTCGTTCTTAATTACATCGAATTAAATTCCATTACCATGTCTGGTCTATACTGCATCGGAGAGGCAGCCAATATACAGATGGCACCAACACAAGACAGCAATGCCTAAGCGTACGTAATAAGGCAAATAGATTATTGGGATTTATATCAAGAAGTGTAAGCAACAGAAGTCCAGAAGTTATACTGCAGCTTTATACATCATTAGTAAGGCCTCACCTAGATTATGCAACTCAGTTCTGGTCTCCATATTACAGAATGGACATAAATTCGTTAGAAAACATTCAGCGTAGAATGACTAAATTAATACATAGCATTAGAAATCTTCCTTATGAAGAAAGATTGAAGACTCTTAAATTACATTCACTTGTTAGAAGAAGAATGAGGGGAGACATGATCGAAGTATATAAGAGGAAGAAGGGTATTAATAAAGGGGATATTAATAAGGTCTTGAGGATGTCTCCAAGAGAGAACCCACAGTAATGGATTTAAATTAGACAAGTTTAGATTTAGGAAGGACATAGGAAAGTATTGGTTTGGAAATAGGGTAGTTGATGAGTGGAACAGTCTACCTAGTTGGGTTATTGAGGCTGGGACTTTGGGTAGTTTCAAATTTAGGTTGGATAAATACATGAGTGAGAGGGGTTTGATTTGAGTGGGACTTGCAAATGAGTGGATAGAGTTATCAGAGCTTATTTGTTGGGTAGCACTTAAAATTAGGTTGGGCAAATGTTTTGTTAGTGGGATGGATTGTAAAGGACCTGCCTAGTATGGGCCAACAGGCCTGCTGCAGTGATCCTCCTTTCTTATGTTCTTATGTTATTTGTAACCGATTCATCTTTACCCCCAGTGAAAGGTTTGAGTAATTTTCATTGCATTGTTACAAAAAATAGTCATCGAGACCGACGGAAATGCTAACAGAGAAACGCTTTACAAATTTACAAACTGAAATAACCCCTTACTAAAGCGGAAGGCGCGATACAAGGTGGAAACTACCCAAGTTTCACCTGTGATTTACACGTGATCTGTTTTGTGAGGTTTTCTATACTGCGACCCAGCCTGTTGAAAGGCCTCCCTACTGACTGGGATAAATATACAAGAACTCTATTATCTTCAATACCAAAATCTACCTTTGGACCCCTAGCTGTGATTGATATGTGGGGCAGCGGGCCTCCAGCAGCAACAGCCGGGTTAGCCAAGCACCAGACGAGCCTGGTGAGTAGTGAAACTCGAAACTCTTCAAAGGTATATCAGAGGTGTCTATAAAACAGCCGAACTACTTTTAAGAGTGCTTGCTACTTTCTAAACCCCTTGATGTTTTCAAGATCCCTGTCTATCTTTAAAATAGTTATCCGTCCTCAAGATGAACCTTCCTGTTCCTGATCAACCAGCCCTAGTCTGATACAGTAGTGTGTTATGCAGTGTGACAGTACACAGTGTTATGCAGTGTGACAGTACACAGTGTTATGCAGTGTGACAGTACACAGTGTTATGCAGTGTGACAGTACACAGTGTTATGCAGTGTGACAGTACACAGTGTTATGCAGTGTGACAGTACACAGTGTTATGCAGTGTGACAGTACACAGTGTTATGCAGTGTGACAGTACACAGTGTTATGCAGTGTGACAGTACACAGTGTTATGCAGTGTGACAGTACACAGCGTTATGCAGTGTGACAGTACACATTGTTATGCAGTGTGACTGACAGTACACAGCGTTATGCAGTGTGACAGTACACATTGTTATGCAGTGTGACAGTACACAGCGTTATGCAGTGTGACTGACAGTACACAGCGTTATGCAGTGTGACTGACAGTACACATTGTTATGCAGTGTGACAGTACACATTGTTATGCAGTGTGACAGTACACATTGTTATGCAGTGTGACAGTACACATTGTTATGCAGTGTGACTGACAGTACACAGCGTTATACAGTGTGACTGACAGTACACAGCGTTATACAGTGTGACTGACAGTACACAGCGTTATGCAGTGTGACTGACAGTACACAGCGTTATGCAGTGTGACTGACAGTACACAGCGTTATGCAGTGTGACTGACAGTTCACAGCGTTATGCAGTGTGACTGACAGTACACAGCGTTATGCAGTGTGACTGACAGTTCACAGCGTTATGCAGTGTGACTGACAGTACACAGCCTTATGCAGTGTGACTGACAGTACACAGTGTTATACAGTTGCTGACAGTGTTGCATGCTGCACCAACGTCGAAGGTATGTTGCTTCACTGTACCTTGGTTGTACCAAGCCAACAAAATCTATATATTGGTCACGGCATGATAGACTTGGGGAGGGGGGGGAGAGAGTTATTGTTGGGGCGTTAGAGGGTGTTATTGTTGGTGTGTTGGAGGGTGTTATTGTTGGTATGTTGGAGGGTGTTATTGTTGGTGTGTTGGAGAGTGTTATAGTTGGTGTGTTGAGGGTGTTATTGTTGGGGCGTTGGAGGGGTGTTTTGTTGGGACGTTGGAGGGTTTTTTTGTTGGAACTGTTTATTGTTGGGGCGTTGAAGGGAGTTATTTTTGGGCCCGGCGTACGCACCACAGCCCGGCTGATCTGGAACTAACTTGAAGAATACTCAGGAATATACTGAATATAAAATCCAGAAACTGTGAATCGACCCCTGCAAACACAAATAGGTGTGTGTATATATATATATATATATATATATATATATATATATATATATATATATATATATATATATATATATATATATACACACACACACACACACACACACACACACACACACACACACACAGTGACCAGAGGCAGCTGGTGAATGCTTTTCTCAAACGAATGTATTGGGAGACGGCGAGAGACTCCAAGATCTCTTGGACACGCTCCAGAGGTGATCAAATAAATCCGCTACTAGCTCTCAATCTGGAGATGTGCAGAGTAATGAGAATAATGGAAGGAGATAAGACATGGTGTACAACCTGAGAGGAGACATCACAGCCATCATCCAGGGAGAAATATAAGATAGTAAGCATCACATTAAACATGTGATCGGAAGCGCGATTCTCCTGTATAACTCGGTCCACTACGCAGTTTCAAGTGCAGGTATGATAGTGTTTTGTAGACCAGTAGTCGGCAAAACCAGTCACTAGTAATTAAAGGAAATGGAATATACACAGAGGTGTGTGTGCGTATCCGCATATATACGAGATGTGTGTATTTGTACAGCGACAGGCGAGTATCTTGAGTATCTTCCATCGAGCAACTTTACCAACAGCTTAAGGAAGAATTGAGGATAGCGAAGTTGGAGATTCGGCGACTGACCGAGGAAAACAAGAAGATTCGTAGTAGTCCTCCTGTTTTGAGTCCTCAGGTCAAGAAGGGAAACTGGTCAGTGGCTAGACAGCAGGGAACGAAGTTGACGATCAAGAAGACGAATGGAAAGATAGAAACGATGAAGAAGAAAGAGACTGTTGTGGAAACATCTAATACATTCTCAGTGCTACCCGACGAATGTGAGTCGACTACTGGGAACATCACGACGAACGACACCAAGGAAGGTAAGAATGTTGTTGTTGGGGATAGCCAAGTTAGGTATAAGGATAGGGCGTTCTGCTTGAAGGACAGGAGTAGGAGACAGAGTTTGCTTTTCTGGGGCTGGGATGGAGGATATTGTTAGCCATCTGGATGACATCATGAGAGGTAATGGGAGCAATTCTATTATCTGTCTCAGTGCTGGAGGCAACGATGTTGGCAGACGTAGGAGTGAAGACCTGATTAGCAGGTATAGGTCAGCAATAGAAATAATTAGGAGTAAGGGTGGGAACCCTGTCATATGTGGTATTTTGCCAAGGAGAGGAGTTGGAAATGAATGGTTGTCCAGGGCAATTGGTGTCAATTGCTGGCTGGACAAATACTGTAAGGAAAATGCGGTAACATTCATTGACAACTGGTACCTCTTCTATGGCAGAAATGACATGTATGCCAGGGATGGGGTTCACTTATCTAGGTCTGGGGTGGTAGCACTGGCAACTGCAGTGGAGGGAGCAGTTAGGACTTTAAACTAGGAAAAGTTAGTGGTATGGGTTTTGGCAGGAAAACAGTGAAGTCCCAGTGTAGTAATATTACGAGTTCTAGGGGAACTAGTAATAAGCAGAACGAGGTAGATATTGAAAAGCCAGGGACTTTGGGTGATAAGGACAGTAATAGGTTTAGTAGAAAAACAGAAATGAGCAGGAAGGGTAAAGAGAAAGGAGAGTCTTTCAATGTTTATTATGCTAATTGCCGTAATGCTAGGAATAAGATGGACGAGTTGAGATTAGTTGCTAGTGCAGGTAGCATTGATGTATTTGCCTTAACTGAGACGTGGTTTAATTAAAAAAGTCGGGACATGCCTGCGGAATGTCATATTCAGGGTTTTAAATTGTTCCAAGTAGATAGAAGTATCGGGAAGGGGGGTGGGGTGGCATTGTATGTCCGAGATCGCTTGAACTGTTGCATAAAAACGGGTATTAAGTCTGAAATAACACATACAGAGTCTGTTTGGATAGAATTTTCAGAGGGGCATGAAAAACTGATTTTTGGAGTGATATACCGTCCCCCAAACTTAGATAGGGACCAAGGGAAACTACTATGGGAGGAAATTGTTAAGGCCACAAGGCACGATAATGTAGTAATTCTAGGAGACTTTAACTTTAGTCATATTGATTGGAATTTCATGACTGCGAATTTAGAATCATACGACTTCTTAGAAGTAGTTCAGGATTTTTTTGAAGCAGTTTGTGACAGAACCTACAAGGGGAAATAACCTGCTTGACTTAGTTCTGGCAAACAATGAATCCCTTGTTAATAATTTAGAAATTTCAGAGAAACTGGGTGCTAGCGACCACAAATCAATTACATTTAGCATTGAATGGAAGTACGATAGTAGCGATAACTCAGTAACAGTCCCAGATTTTCGCTTAGCAGATTACGATGGGCTTAGAGAACACTTATCTGTTGACTGGGGTAACGAAGTGAGATATCAATATGACAGTTTTCTGAACACTATACATGCTGCTCAAAGAACGTTTATCCCTTATAAAGAAATTAGATCAAATAGAAATGACCCAAAATGGATGAATAATAGGCTCAAATATCTACTAGGGCATAAGAAAGGAATTTATAGGCGTATCAAAAGAGGTGAGGGTCATCTTATGAATCAGTATATTGACATTAAGAGGGACATTAAAAAGGGGATAAGAAAAGCTAAAAGGGACTATGAAATTAAAGTTGCTAGGGATTCTAAAACTAACCCAAAAAGTTTTTTCCAGGTCTATAGAACAAAAGTTAGAGATAAGATAGGTCCCCTTAAAAATAACTATGGGCACCTTACTGACAAAGAGAATGAAATGTGCACGATTTTTAATAATTATTTTCTCTGTTTTTACACAGGAAGACACTAACAATATTCCAGTAATTAATTTTTATAGTGGGCTAGAAGAAGATAAATTATGTAACATCACAGTCACTAGTGAAATGGTTGTGAAGCAGATAGACTGAAGCAAAATAAGTCGCCGGGTCCTGATGAGGTTTCTTCAAGGGTTCTTAAGGAATGCAAAATGGAACTCTGTGAACCATTAACTAATATTTTTAATTTATCTCTTCAAACAGGTGTAGTGTCTGATATGTGGAAGATGGCTAATGTAATTCCTATTTTTAAAACAGGGGACAAGTCTTCAAGCTGGCACTGGACAAGCACTTAGTCAGTTCCTGATCAGCCGGGCTGTGGCTCGTACGTTGGTTTGCGTGCAGCCAGCAGCAACAGCCTGGTTGATCAGGCTCTGATCCACCAGGAGGCCTGGTCACAGACCGGGCCGCGGGGGCGTTGACCCCCGGAACTCTCTCCAGGTAAACTCCAGGTAAACAAGTCGTTACCGTCAAATTACCGTCCAATAAGCCTGACCTCAATTGTAGGCAAATTACTAGAGGCAATTATAGCTGAGATTATAAGAAGCCATCTCGATAAGCATAGCTTGATTAATGATACTCAGCATGGATTCACAAGAGGCCGGTCTTGTCTAACTAATTTATTAACTTTCTTCAGTAAAGCTTTTGAGGCTGTTGACCACGATAAAGAATTTGATATTATTTACTTAGATTTTAGTAAGACTTTTGATAGAGTTCCGCACCATAGACTGTTAAAGAAAGTGGCAGCTCATGGCATTGGGGGAAAAGTGCTCTCGTGGATCGATGACAGGAAGCAGAGAGTGTCCATAAATGGGGTTAAATCCGAGTGGGGATCTGTAACAAGTGGCGTTCCACAGGGATCAGTCTTGGGCCCGTTGTTGTTTATAATATATATCAATGATCTTGATGAGGGAATTACTAGTGATATGAGCAAATTCGCCGATGACACAAAGATAGGTAGGATAATTGATTCAAACGTAGATGTTATGGAACTTCAGGAGGATTTAAACAAACTCTATTCTTGGTCAGAAAAGTGGCAGATGCAGTTCAATGTAGATAAATGCAAGGTTCTGAAGCTTGGTAGTGCCCATAACCCTAGTACTTATAAGTTAAATGATGTAGAACTTAGCCATACAGATTGCGAAAAGGACTTGGGGGTTATGGTGAGCAGCAACCTTAAACCAAGACAGCAATGCCTAAGCGTACGTAATAAGGCAAATAGATTACTGGGATTTATATCAAGAAGTGTAAGCAACAGAAGTCCAGAGGTCATACTGCAGCTTTATACATCATTAGTAAGGCCTCACCTAGATTATGCAGCTCAGTTCTGGTCTCCATATTACAGAATGGACATAAATTCGTTAGAAAACATTCAGCGTAGGATGACTAAATTAATACATAGCATTAGAAATCTTCCTTATGAAGAAAGATTGAAGACTCTTAAGTTACATTCACTTGTTAGACGAAGAATGAGGGGAGACCTGATCGAAGTGTATAAGTGGAAGATAGGTATTAATAAAGGGGATATTAATAAGGTCTTGAGGATGTCTCTCCAAGAGAGAACTCGCAGTAATGGATTTAAATTAGATAAGTTTAGATTTAGAAAGGACATAGGAAAGTATTGGTTTGGAAATAGGGTAGTTGATGAGTGGAACAGTCTACCTAGTTGGGTTATTGAGGCTGGGACTTTGGGTAGTTTCAGATTTAGGTTGGATAAGTACATGAGTGGGAGGGGTTGGATTTGAGTGGGACTTTCACATCAGAGCTTATTTCTTGGGTGGCATTGAAAATTGGGTTGGGCAAATGTTTTGTTAGTGGGATGAATTGTAAAGGACCTGCCTAGTATGGGCCAGCAGGCCTCCTGCAGTGTTCCTCCTTTCTTATGTTCTTATATAGACAGGCGAGTATCTTCGTATATGCAAGAGGCGTGTATCTCAGTGCATATACTGTTACAAATAATTTAGAGAGTAAAGTATGCTTAGGTGGCAATGTGTGAGTTGCAGCCTTGATGACCCTCGTTTACACCCAGCAAACCAGCCAGTCAGTAAGAGGTCGAGCTAAGAGCTATCACTTAACCCCTCACATTGAAGAATCACAGTGTTATCCCATATGCAAGAAAAATGATAGGCTGGATAACTAGAACATTGAAAAGATGCCAAGCCACTGATAATATTCTTGAAGCCAGTGTCTTCTCCAGGCTGGGATAGTGCTGTATACTACCAGGCCCCTTCAAGGTCGGCGAAATTGCAGAACTAGAGAATGTAGAGATTTTTCACTGTTCCTATAAACTCAAGTCAAGCACCTGAAATATTAGGGCCGCTTTGAATTTGAATTTGAATTTTCCAACTGTAAATTATGATACATCTTTCGTGCCTACGTTCCAACGAATACAGTTCGGGGGGCTTAGACATTCCCAATAATTTAGGCGAGTGACTGAGTTTATATAAGCAGTGAATATTCTCTACATTTCCCAGATATGCTATTTCGCATGGCTTAAGAGGGACTTAGTGTACAACAGTATTCCAGTCCTGAGAGAGGAAGTAGCTTCAAGAGCGTCAGCAGCTTGACATCTCTTGACTCGCGAAATCGTAATGACACGATTGCAAACAAACCATACCACGGGTGGGGTTTGAACCCGCGGTCAGAGAGTCTCAAAACTACAGACCGTCGCGTTAGCCATTGGGCCAGCTAGCTTAATAAGAGTCATCCAACTAGGTATATATTTCTACACCATAGGAAGATTAGCATAGGCACCACTGTGACCTCTCTGACCGCGGGTTCAAATCCCACCCGTGGTATGGTTTGACATCTCTTGTTTTGAAGGTTCTAGTTGCCTAGCCTATCATTTTCCAGAAGATATCAAAAACACTGGTGGAATACGTGTTGAAGTCTTCAAGAGGAAACGGGACAAGTATTTTCACCAGGTGGCAGATCAGTGAAGTTGTGATGGATATGTGAGGCAGCAGGCCTCCATCAGCAACAGCCTGGTTGACCAGGCAAGCACCAAACGAGGCGGGCTCTGGGAGTAGAAAGACTCTGGAAACTCATCAAAGGTATATCAAAGGTTGTGGTGGTAACACCTTTGTGATCATTGAATGTTAGATCTTTTGACGTTATTACTTATAATTCCCTGGCACTAATCTTCCGCTCTATTACTTGATATATGAAGAACAGAAGTGAGTGTTGTATTTCATATGTTTGCAAACTTCTTTGAGGGATGAAAAATAAGAATGACGGAAAACATATTTTGAGTTTGTTTTATATTCTGTTCCAGTCTGTATTTCCTCTTTTTAAAGCGAGTATTGTAAAAAAAAATATCACGTCACAGTTGTTACCAGACAATAATTATTGGCACTACACAGTCACAGCTGTGACTATATAATGATACCGTAGCTATCATTGTAGTGTACAAGATCAGTTATCACTATACAGTCGTAGCTATCACTGTACAATCACGGTTATCACTACGATCACGGCTGGTACTATACAGTCAGCACACAGTTGGCACTCTTACCACCTGGCTGGTTTAAAAGCGCTACAAGCTTCCTCACTTAACTCTCTCGCTTCAATACCCAGTCATTAAAGGTGCAACTTTTAACTGCCAGAATTGGAGTTTGAATGGCTTAACATTTATATTTTAGAGGATTATAGTTTTTCATTTATTTTTATCATTATTATAATTACTATTATTATTGTTACTGTTATTGTTACTATTATTATTTGTAGTACTAGCAGCATTATATAATATATATATATATATATATATATATATATATATATATATATATATATATATATATATATATTTATTATTATTATTATTATTATTATTATTATTAATTACATGATAGTGGGAACACCATTGTTGTTGTTTTGACATCAGAGGCACTGGTTGAGTGACGTAGTTGGGTCGTTAACGTGAAGGGGATTGATGGAAGGGTGTGGGTGGTTATGTGGGTGTGGATGTTCGCTTGGGTGTAGGCGTAGACTCCCTGTTAGCAACCTGATCAGTGAAGCTGTTAGTACTGGTTGCACGCAGTCCAACGAGAGCTCCTCAGCCTGCTGCTGACCAGGAACTTCAAATTTAGACCATCTGTGATTTAGGTATGCAATCAGTTTTTTTGCGCATTCTTCAAATATTCAATTTCGCCTGTTTTAACTGAAGCTGTGAGTGTTCAGTAGTATTTCAGTCAAGAGAGAGTAAATGTTTCAAAAGAGTGTAACTTGTCGTCTCTTGTGCTCAGTGAGCCACTGATCATACTAAGGATTGACAACAAAGATTAATTTGTTATGGATGATACTTTGACCTCTGCCAATAGTTTAAAAAAATCTGCCATGACCCTAACACCACATGACTTTGAAGTCATTGATAAGGTGCCCAGGCAGTCTTCCTCATGCCCAGACACTATTCCCCATGACCAGGCAGTCTTCCCCATGCCCAGGCAGCCTTCCCCATGCCCAGGCAGTCTTCCCCATGCCCAGGCAGTCTTCCTCATGCCCAGGCAGTCTTGCCCAGGCACCCTTTCCCATGCCCAGGCACTGTTCCCCATGCCCAGGCAGCCTTCCCCATGCCCAGGCAGTCTTCCCCATGCCCAGGCAGTCTTCCCCATGCCCAGGCAGTCTTCCCCATGCCCAGGCAGTCTTCCCCATACCCAGGCAGTCTTCCCCATGCCCAGGCAGTCTTCCCCATGCCCAGGCAGTCTTCCCCATGCCCAGGCAGTCTTCCCCATACCCAGGCAGTCTTCCCCATGCCCAGGCAGTCTTCCCCATGCCCAGGCAGTCTTCCCCATACCCAGGCAGTCTTCCCCATGCCCAGGCAGTCTTTCCCATGCCCAGGCAGTCTTCCCCATGCCCAGGCAGTCTTCCCCATGACCAGGCAGTCTTCCCCATGACCAGGCAGTCTTCCCCATGCCCAGGCAGTCTTCCCCATGCCCAGGCAGTCTTCCCCATGCCCAGGCAGTCTTCCCCATGCCCAGGCAGTCTTCCCCATGCCCAGGCAGTCTTCCCCATGCCCAGGCAGTCTTCCCCATACCCAGGCAGTCTTCCCCATGCCCAGGCAGTCTTCCCCATGCCCAGGCAGTCTTCCCCATGCCCAGGCAGTCTTCCCCATGACCAGGCAGTCTTCCCCATGACCAGGCAGTCTTCCCCATGCCCAGGCAGTCTTCCCCATGCCCAGGCAGTCTTCCCCATACCCAGGCAGTCTTCCCCATGCCCAGGCAGTCTTCCCCATGCCCAGGCAGTCTTCCCCATGCCCAGGCAGTCTTCCCCATACCCAGGCAGTCTTCCCCATACCCAGGCAGTCTTCCCCATGCCCAGGCAGTCTTCCCCATGCCCAGGCAGTCTTCCCCATGCCCAGGCAGTCTTCCCCATACCCAGGCAGTCTTCCCCATACCCAGGCAGTCTTCCCCATGCCCAGGCAGTCTTCCCCATACCCAGGCAGTCTTCCCCATACCCAGGCAGTCTTCCCCATGCCCAGGCAGTCTTCCCCATACCCAGGCAGTCTTCCCCATGCCCAGGCAGTCTTTCCCATGCCCAGGCAGTCTTCCCCATGACCAGGCAGTCTTCCCCATGACCAGGCAGTCTTCCCCATGACCAGGCAGTCTTCCCCATGCCCAGGCAGTCTTCCCCATGCCCAGGCAGTCTTCCCCATACCCAGGCAGTCTTCCCCATGCCCAGGCAGTCTTCCCCATGCCCAGGCAGTCTTCCCCATGCCCAGGCAGTCTTCCCCATGCCCAGGCAGTCTTCCCCATACCCAGGCAGTCTTCCCCATACCCAGGCAGTCTTCCCCATGCCCAGGCAGTCTTCCCCATGCCCAGGCAGTCTTCCCCATGCCCAGGCAGTCTTCCCCATACCCAGGCAGTCTTCCCCATACCCAGGCAGTCTTCCCCATGCCCAGGCAGTCTTCCCCATACCCAGGCAGTCTTCCCCATGCCCAGGCAGTCTTCCCCATACCCAGGCAGTCTTCCCCATACCCAGGCAGTCTTCCCCATGCCCAGGCAGTCTTCCCCATGCCCAGGCAGTCTTCCCCATGCCCAGGCAGTCTTCCCCATGACCAGGCAGTCTTCCCCATGACCAGGCAGTCTTCCCCATGCCCAGGCAGTCTTCCCCATGCCCAGGCAGTCTTCCCCATGCCCAGGCAGTCTTCCCCATGCCCAGGCAGTCTTCCCCATACCCAGGCAGTCTTCCCCATACCCAGGCAGTCTTCCCCATGCCCAGGCAGTCTTCCCCATGCCCAGGCAGTCTTCCCCATGCCCAGGCAGTCTTCCCCATGCCCAGGCAGTCTTCCCCATGCCCAGGCAGTCTTCCCCATGCCCAGGCAGTCTTCCCCATGCCCAGGCAGTCTTCCCCATACCCAGGCAGTCTTCCTCATACCCAGGCAGTCTTCCCCATGCCCAGGCAGTCTTCCCCATACCCAGGCAGTCTTCCCCATACCCAGGCAGTCTTCCCCATGCCCAGGCAGTCTTCCCCATGCCCAGGCAGTCTTCCCCATGCTCAGGCAGTCTTCCCCATACCCAGGCAGTCTTCCCCATACCCAGGCAGTCTTCCCCATGCCCAGGCAGTCTTCCCCATGCCCAGGCAGTCTTCCCCATACCCAGGCAGTCTTCCCCATACCCAGGCAGTCTTCCCCATGCCCAGGCAGTCTTCCCCATACCCAGGCAGTCTTCCCCATGCCCAGGCAGTCTTCCCCATACCCAGGCAGTCTTCCCCATGCTCAGGCAGTCTTCCCCATGCCCAGGCAGTCTTCCCCATGCCCAGGCAGTCTTCCCCATGCTCAGGCAGTCTTCCCCATATCCAGGCAGTCTTCCCCATACCCAGGCAGTCTTCCCCATGCTCAGGCAGTCTTCCCCATGCCCAGGCAGTCTTCCCCATGCCCAGGCAGTCTTCCCCATACCCAGGCAGTCTTCCCCATGCTCAGGCAGTCTTCCCCATACCCAGGCAGTCTTCCCCATACCCATGCAGTCTTCCCCATGCTCAGGCAGTCTTCCCCATGCCCAGGCAGTCTTCCCCATGCCCAGGCAGTCTTCCCCATGCCCAGGCAGTCTTCCCCATGCCCAGGCAGTCTTCCCCATGCCCAGGCAGTCTTCCCCATGCACACACTGCTGGAAGTAAGTACTCGTCTAAAAGATCACTCATACAGCACCACTCAACTAAAGTTGCAATAACGTAAATCTGTAGTCCAGTAATACTGATGTCACACCTTACCAAAATCATTGACTTTCTCAAATTCAGGTGAAGGTTAAAGTTACGGCAGAAATTTTGCCATGAGCTGAGTGTTGTATTTATAAAAAACAAAGTGTTGGTTGTTGGTCTTGGGTCTGTCAGGATCTGTTTTCATTAAGCAAAGGCATATTATTCTAGTTTTTTTTTTTCATAGGAAAAATATTTGTTTACTTCAGTTATTGTAATGGATTCTTTTGTGTGTTAGAAACTGTACAGTGTTTCCAACTATTGTTGTATATTTTTAAGTATTTTCGTGGGGGGGGAGAATAGAAATCCGAAAACTTTAATAGATTTGTGATTATATTGTTTGCCTGTGTTGGGAGTCTCTCTTTATTGTTCTTTCTAACATGGCTATTTCTTGTTTTTTTCCCTCAATGTTATGATTGTTGGGCATGTTTCTAGTGCCACTGATCTCACCGTCTCAGTGCACAAGTTAATATTTATGTTGATGATACTGTTTAGTCTCTTTCATTTAGCTCCTGATTTATCTCCCACTTAATATATTGTTTACATGTATTGAAAATATTCTCAGTGTGTTGGGCTCCTCGGGTCTGGTGTGTTTGTTGGTCTGAACTTCGATTACTTTGCAATATTTTCGTATATCCGTACCAGATGGTCATTATTTCTGTCTGTAAGATCATAGTTAGTTCTAATTTGGTCGGTTCTCTTACTTGCTGAATTATGGCACATTGTTACAGTGTCTTGATAGTTGGTTCCTGTGTAACTGTTCACATCAGCTGTCTCCTGGAACTTTCGTTATCGCAGTTTGCTGCATTTCTCCGCTTCGTGACTTAAATTGAAAACATCATGTAAAATGGTGAACAAAGAAAAAATTGAATCTGGACTGGAACCGTAGTTTATGCGTATAACAGGTGGTCCCCGGATCCTTTTTTTTTCCTGGCTGACTTAACTGCTACAAGTTTGCTTGTGATGGTTTGTATACAATTAAAATGGCTAAAATTTGTTTTTCAGTATATAATACTAATACTTGACATACATCCTTCAGAGTGCTAAACATGTTACTGCATACTATTTTTTTATCATAAAGCTGTACTCCACCTTGTGGTGTACTCATTTTGTCACAGATGAACACACCATATTTTGCATATTTTGGTGTAATGAACTAGGAATTAGAAAGAGGAAGAAAGAAAAGAGGAAGAATGATGAAGAGGAAGAGAGACGACAATAGGCGGTAGGAGGGTCTACATCAAAGCAGCTAGTTGTCAAAGGCAGGGCGTGGTGCACCCCAGGGAAGCGATTAGGTCATCTCCCAGCACTCAGCCCCTCAGCCCCAGGACAAACGCCTTAAACCCCAAGTTCCCGGCCTTAACAAAACAGAAATATGGGGTAATGGGTAAAATAAAGAGAATAATAAACAGGTACGCCGTGAGCGCAGTAAGAGAACTAAAAAATATCAGGAACATTGCCGGAACAAGTGTAGAAGTTTTCAAAAGGAAATTGAACATTTGCCTCCGTCAAATTAAGATCAATCAGGCTATGATGGATATGTGGGCAAATGGACAGCAGACAGTAACAGTATGGTTGATGAGGCAAGTAACAGACGAGCCTGGTCCAGGGTCGGACTGCAAGAGCAGGAAAAACTCTCGAAAGCCTTACAAGGTAGGCTGGTTAGTGCATTTATAGGCCTGTTCATCTGCACACAGCTACTTAACACCACGAAACATGTATTCAAAGTAATTTATGTGTAAAATTTGGTTGTTTATATACAAAACATGAGATGTAAATCACCAGAGGTTTAAAACGCAGGGAAAATTGAACGATATGTACCTTATGAAGATTCATGGTAGACGGTGTAATGTTCCTCCAGTGAACAGCAGGAGAGCGACGAGTACACTGAGCGAGCGCTCAGTAAGTGTTAAAGAATCACTACTTTTCAACACCTTGCCTTCATGCATAAGGGGAATTACTA
The DNA here is from genome assembly GCF_038502225.1 of Cherax quadricarinatus. Classification (NCBI taxonomy): domain Eukaryota; kingdom Metazoa; phylum Arthropoda; class Malacostraca; order Decapoda; family Parastacidae; genus Cherax; species Cherax quadricarinatus. Next base: position 9,504,826 of record NC_091364.1, on the reverse strand, counting down.
CTAGCAAACTCCTAGCTGCCTTCAGGAGGAACTCGACAGATTCCTGAAAATAGTTCCTGGTCAACCGGCTTGTGGTGCATACGTTGGGCGTCGGGCACTAACAGCTTGATCGATCAGGCCAGCAACCAGGAGGCCTGGTCTGGGACCGGGCCGCAGGGGCGGTGACCTACGAAAACGACTCAGGTAATTTGACTTCTAATAATTGTGACCGACTTTGAGAGTTCTTCAGTCTCACCGTGGAGCCACTGGCCAGGTTTCCTTGTTGATTGTTCAACCTGGCTGTTAGCATTTTCCTTTATATCTCAAATGCTGAAGACCCCTAGACCTATTGTGCTTATTAAGTTCATATTGTTTGTTGCATCCTTGAGTTTCACTGGCAGTGTTGTTGTAAGGGGTATTTCAGTGTATAGATTTGGCAACGGGCCACCAGCAGCAACAGCCGGATTGACCAAGCAAACACCAGACGAGCCTGACCCATGGCCGAACACCGGGAGTAGAAAAACTCTGCGAACTGAAGAGGAGACCTGGAGAGGGTTTCGGGGATCAATGCCCCCGCGGCCCGGTCTGAGACCAAGCTTCGTGGTGAATCAGGGTCTAATCAACTAGGCTGTTACTGCTGGCCGCACGTAAACCGACGAAAGAGCCACAGCCCGGTACTGACTTTAGGTGCCTGTCCAGCGCCTTCTTGAGGACAGCCAGGGATCTATTTGCAATTCCCCTTATGTATGTTGAAAGGCAGTTGAACGGTCTTGGGCCCTGACACTTATTGTGTTGTCTCTTAGTGTACTCGTGGCATCCCCTACTTCTCCTTGAGGGAATATTACATCTCCTGCCGAGTCTTTTGCTTTCGTACATCAAAGGTATAGTATTTCTCAAGTGTAAATTGTGATAATCTCTGCTGTAATCCATAAGTACAGTTTATGGCCTGGAAGCAGTTTTTCTCGTCCGTAAGTTAATATTTTACTAGATTCATTTATATACTTGTTTTCCTTATTGGTGTATATTCAACGTGATTCCAGTTCCTCTATATTCATCCTCTCGAGAGAGAGCCAGAACTAATATAGCCTTATCAGGTCTACTCCAGGTATCTGTCAGGTCGTTAACTATGAAGCTTGGCCTGAGACCGGGCCCTGGGGACAATATTCCTAGGACCATCGTTAGGTATTCAGATATCAGATAAACCGAGCATAAAGTCCTCATTTCAGATCTGTAGACCAAGTCCTAAGTCTGTAGACTGCTCTTCATTCTGTAGCCCCTATCCCTCAGTCCTGAGCCCTCAGTCTCCCCTTCCCAAGCCTTAGTCAAACAACCCCTGAGGAAGGAAAGGAGGGGTAAATATGTCTATCCCTTGTGCTTATGACAGGGGAAGGGACGGCTCGGTACACTATCCCTTGTCCACTATTTTGAATTTTTTTTTCTCCGTATCTGTCCCACTGGTTCTCTCTCTCTCTCTCTCTCTCTCTCTCTCTCTCTCTCTCTCTCTCTCTCTCTCTCTCTCTCTCTCTCTCTCTCTCTCTCTCTCTCTCTCCACTTTCTTTTACCCCATCCCTTTATTTATCCTATTTCTGTCATTTTTATCAGCACACTATTGTGTGTGTTCCCCTCGTGGCTTTGTTCCTCATGTTTGAGAGTTCACCCAGATGTGTTTGGGAAGGGCAGGTCCGGCGTGGCCAGTGGGAATTCTGGGAATTGCTGTACTGGATGCTGGTTGAGCGAGCACCAGTTCCGCACTGGGCTCTGCCCTCAAAACAACAGCCTGGTTGAACAAGCAATCAACAAGGTACGTCACAAACATTAGGTACATTTGGTTGTTCACGCGTGAGAACAAAGACACAAGTTGCAGAAGAACTATTATTAAGACAACGTTTCGCTCTGTTAAGATAAAGTTCTACACAGGACAAAACGTTGTCTACCTACCTGGAGTTTACCAGGCTGACGCGATACATGCTCGTTCAGCAACGTCACACTTGTCGACCATATACCATGTCACCCTGCCGCAGAATATTCTTGTTTACTGGTTTTTTTTTAAACATCGCCCGTCTGCCACCAAATTGGGTGATACAAAAAAGGAAATACATTCACAATTATTCAGTGAATAGCTATCTTTCCGGAAGTGGGCAGACACTGCGGATCATTATGTAGATGCTAGCGGAAGAGTGTATGAATGTACGTAAAATCCTAGGCAGAACGCAGTAAATGTGCTAATTAACGGGAATCCGGAGTTAGGATAAACAAGATTATTGGACCCTGGATAAATTATATACTGGTAAATGATTAAGATAACTGGTCACTTGTGACCGGTTTGGAATTTTTACTCGGAAACCGGCCTGAGACCAGAGAAGCAGGAAAATCTAGCCTCAGGCCGGGCTGCCACGGTAGAATTCTGGAAACCGGTCACAGACATGTCGTGATAAACAGTTGGCAAAAATTGTAGTATAATCTGTACAAGCCAGTCTCGTAATTACTGCTTGAAACATGGTCTGCAGGTATCCGCCTCGCTCTCCCCGGGATGCACCCCGCCACAGTCGACTAGTACTCGTGTACTTACTAACTGCTACGTGAACATGACTGCAAACGTAGGGAGACTTGCCTATTCGTCTCGTCTGGGTGTGTACACGACTCTTCAACCTGCTGCTAGCAGATATAAGGAATGTTGCCGGAACAAGCATAGAGGTTTTAAACTGAATCACTACTTGCTTCAAGTATCAAATCAGCCATGTTGCGATGGCTGTATAGTCGTGCAGGTCGCTAGCAGCGACAAGCTGGTTGACTAGACAGTCAGGAAAGTTTGCCTCTCAGTATGACACTGGACATGTTTTTCAAGACAGATCCTGATCAGCCGGACTGTGGTGCTTACACTGGACTTCGTGTGGTTAATACCAGCAACCTGACTGACCAAATCATTCACTGGGAGGTCTGGTCTGGTACCGGGTAGTGGTAGTGATGTTAGTGTGTGGTGCCTGCGGTGGTATATATATATTCATCATTAACATTTGTTGATGATAATCACAGGTGAAGGTCGGTAACACAAACAGTGGAGGCAGCAACACAAGGCACACCAGCAAAAGGTGATGTGCCCTTAATTAAGCCAACAACACCTGGCTGCACCTCCTGATGATGTCTCCATTCTCACCACCTTCCTCATCCTCCACAGCTGCAGCCTTCTACTGCGGTTCCTCCTCTTCCTGCTCCTTTTCCTTTTCTTGCTCCTTTTCCTTTTCTTGCTCCTTTTCCTCTTGCTCCTCCCTCTCTTCCTGCTCCTTCTCTTCCTGCTGCTCCTCATATTCCTGCTCCAACCTTCCATTACTGATCCCTTCACCCCCCGTCCTTTCCTCCCTCTCTCTCCCTCCATTCCCCTCTCCCTCCTTTCCTCTCTCCATTCCTCTCCCTAACTCCATTCCTCTCTTTCCCTCCCTCTATTCCTCTCCATCCCTTTATTCATCTCCCTTTATTTCTCCCGCCCTCCATTCTTCTCTCTCTCTCTCTCTCTCTCTCTCTCTCTCTCTCTCTCTCTCTCTCTCTCTCTCCTTTCTCTCTATCTCTCTCCTTTCTCTCTCCCCCTCCTTTCTCTCTCTCTCTCTCTCTCTCTCTCTCTCTCTCTCTCTCTCTCTCTCTCTCTCTCTCTCTCTCTCTCTCTCCTTTCTCTCTCCCCCTCCTTTCTCTCTCCCCCTCCTTTCTCTCTCCCCCTCCTTTCTCTCTCCCCTCCTTTCTCTCTCCCTACTTTCCCTCTCTCCCTACTTTCTCTCTCTCCTTCCTTTCCTCTCTCTCCCTCCCTCCCTCCCTCTATTCCTCTCCCTCCCTTTAATCATCTCCCTCCCTCCATTCTTCTCTCTCCCACCTTCCATTCCTTTCTCCCACCCTTCATTCCTCTCTCCCACCATTCCTCTCTCCCACCCTTCATTCCTCTCTTCCACCCTCCATTCCTCTCTTCCACCCTCCATTCCTCTCTCTCACCCTCCATTCCTCTCTCTCACCCTCCATTCCTCTCTTCCACCTTCCATTCCTCTCTCCCACCTTCCATTCCTCTCTCCCACCTTCCAGTCCTCTCTCCCACCTTCCATTCCTCTCTCCCACCCTCCATTCCTCTCTCCCGCCCTCCATTCCTCTCTCCCTCCCTCCATTCCTCTCTCCCTCCCTCCATTCCTCTCTCCCACCCTTAATTCCTCTCTCCCTCCCTCCAGTCCTCTCTCCCACCATCCATTCCTCTCTCCCACCTTCCAGTCCTCTCTCCCACACTCCATTCCTCTCTCCCACCCTCCATTCCTCTCTCCCACCCAGCATTCCTCTCTCTCACCTTCCATTCCTCTCTCCCACCCTCCATTCCTCTCTCACCTTCCATTCCTCTCTCTCACCTTCCATTCCTCTCTCCCACCTTCCATTCCTCTCTCCCACCCTCCATTCCTCTCTCACCTTACATTCCTCTCTCCCACCCTCCATTCCTCTCTCCCACCCCAGCATTCCTCTCTCTCACCTTCCATTCCTCTCTCCCACCTTCCATTCCTCTCTCCCACCCTCCATTCCTCTCTCACCTTCCATTCCTCTCTCTCACCTTCCATTCCTCTCTCCCACCTTCCATTCCTCTCTCCCACCCTCCATTCCCTCTCTCACCTTCCATTCCTCTCTCCCACCTTCCATTCCTCTCTCCCACCCTCCATTCCTCTCTCACCGTACATTCCTCTCTCCCACCCTCCATTCCTCTCTCCCACCCTCCATTCCTCTCTCTCACCCTCCATTCCTCTCTCCCGCCCTCCATTCCTCTCTCCCGCCTTCCATTCCTCTCTCCCGCCCTCCATTCCTCTCTCCCGCCTTCCATTCCTCTCTCCCGCCTTCCATTCCTCTCTCCCACCCTCCATTCCTCTCTCCCACCCTCCATTCCTCTCTCCCACCTTACATTCCTCTCTCCCACACTCCATTCCTCTCTCCCACCCAGCATTCCTCTCTCTCACCTTCCATTCCTCTCTCCCACCTTCCATTCCTCTCTCCCACCCTCCATTCCTCTCTCACCTTCCATTCCTCTCTCTCACCTTCCATTCCTCTCTCCCACCTTCCATTCCTCTCTCCCACCCTCCATTCCTCTCTCACCTTACATTCCTCTCTCCCACCCTCCATTCCTCTCTCCCACCCTCCATTCCTCTCTCACCTTACATTCCTCTCTCCCACCTTCCATTCCTCTCTCCCACCCTCCATTCCTCTCTCCCACCCTCCATTCCTCTCTCACCTTACATTCCTCTCTCCCACCTTCCATTCCTCTCTCCCACCCTCCATTCCTCTCTCCCACCCACCATTCCTCTCTCACCTTACATTCCTCTCTCCCACCTTCCATTCCTCTCTCCCACCCTCCATTCCTCTCTCACCTTACATTCCTCTCTCCCACCCTCCATTCCTCTCTCCCACCCTCCATTCCTCTCTCACCTTACATTCCTCTCTCCCACCCTCCATTCCTCTCTCCCGCCCTCCATTCCTCTCTCCCGCCCTCCATTCCTCTCTCCCGCCATCCATTCCTCTCTCCCGCCTTCCATTCCTCTCTCCCACCCTCCATTCCTCTCTCCCACCCTCCATTCCTCTCTCCCGCCTTCCATTCCTCTCTCCCACCCTCCATTCCTCCCTCCCACCCTCCATTCCTCTCTCCCACCCTCCATTCCTCTCTCCCACCCTCCATTCCTCTCTCCCACTCTCCATTCCTCTCTCCCACCCTCCATTCCTCTCTTCCACCCACTATTCCTCTCTCCCACCCTCCATTCCACTCTCCCACGATCCATTCCTCTCTCCCATCTTCCATTCCTCTCTCCCACCCTCCATTCCTCTCTTCCACCCTCCATTCCTCTCGCCCACTTTCTATTCCTCTCTCCCACCCTCCATTCCTCTCTCCCACCCTCCATTCCTCTCGCCCACTTTCTATTCCTCTCTCCCATCTTCCATTTCTCTCTCCCACCCTCCATTCCTCTCTCCCGCCCTCCATTCCTCTCTCCCGCCTTCCATTCCTCTCTCCCGCCTTCCATTCCTCTCTCCCGCCTTCCATTCCTCTCTCCCGCCTTCCATTCCTCTCTCCCACCTTCCATTCCTCTCTCCCACCCTCCATTTCTCTCTCCCGCCCTCCATTCCTCTCTCCCGCCCTCCATTCCTCTCTCCCGCCCTTCCATTCCTCTCTCCCGCCTTCCATTCCTCTCTCCCACCTTCCATTCCTCTCTCCCACCTTCCATTCCTCTCTCCCCCCCTCCCTTCCTCTCTCCCGCCCTCCATTCCTCTCTCCCACCCTCCATTCCTCTCTCCCACCCTCCATTACTCTCTCCCACCTTCCATTCCTCTCTCCCACCTTCCATTCCCCTCTCCCACCTTCCATTCCCCTCTCCCACCCTCCATTCCCCTCTCCCACCCTCCAATCCTCTCTCTCACCCTCCATTCCTCTCTCCCACCCTCCATTCCTCTCTCCCACCCTCCATTCCTCTCTCCCACCTTCCATTCCTCTCTCCCACCTTCCATTCCTCTCTCCCACCTTCCATTCCTCTCTCCCGCCCTCCATTTCTCTTTCCCACCCTCCATTCCTCTCTCCCACCCTCCATTCCTCTCTCCCACCCTCCATTCCTCTCTCCCACCCTCCATTCCTCTCTTCCACCCTCCATTCCTCTCTCCCACCCTCCATTCCTCTCTCCCACCTTCCATTCCCCTCTCCCACCTTCCATTCCCCTCTCCCACCCTCCATTCCTCTCTCCCACCCTCCATTCCTCTCTTCCACCTTCCATTCCTCTCTCCCACCTTCCATTCCTCTCTTCCACCCTCCATTCCTCTCTTCCACCTTCCATTCCCCTCTCCCACCTTCCAGTCCTCTCTCCCACCTTCCATTCCTCTCTCCCACCTTCCATTCCTCTCTCCCACCCTCCATTCCTCTCTTCCACCCTCCATTCCTCTCGCCCACTTTCTATTCCTCTCTCCCACCCTCCATTCCTCTCTCCCGCCCTCCATTCCTCTCTCCCACCTTCCATTCCTTTCTCCCACCCTTCATTCCTCTCTCCCACCATTCCTCTCTCCCACCCTTCATTCCCCTCTCCCACCCTCCATTCCTCTCTCCCGCCCTCCAATCCACTCTCCCACCTTCCATTCCTCTCTCCCACCCTCCATTCCTCTCTCCCTCCCTCCATTCCTCTCTCCCACCCTCCATTCCTCTCTCCCACCTTCCATTCCTCTCTCCCACCTTCCATTCCTCTCTCCCACCTTCCATTCCTCTCTCCCACCTTCCATTCCTCTCTCCCACCTTCCATTCCTCTCTCCCACCTTCCATTCCTCTCTCCCACCTTCCATTCCTCTCTCCCACCCTCCATTCCTCTCTCCGTTCTTCTCCTCCTCCTCTTCTCTCCTCTACCCACATTATTTTACTGTTACAATATAATGTTAACGTTATTGCAGACTCGTGTGCATGTGTTGCAGATGCGCAGTTCACTGCAACACATTCTTTACAGTGTTCACAGAAACACACACAAGAGATGTTTTACACGGTAAGATACGGCTAAATACCGTATTTCGCGGCTTATTACACACATTTTATTCCATAAAATCTCTCCAAAAACCACTCTGCGTCCTATAAACTGAAGGTCAGTGACGGGGGCTATAAGTTTGGGGTGTGGGGTGGGTTGTAGCTCTCCCAGTTATGTCCGATGCCGAGCCATTAAAACTAAAACGAGTCTTTTAAGTCGTGAAATACGGTAATTATAATGTACATAGATGTACACTGTACACTGTCATAACTTACTGGAGTGAGAGATATGGGAGGAAGTGTAAAATAAACCCAGTGAAGAGCAAGGGTGCGGTGGGGACAATAAGGGAACACTGTATCAACATCCGGGGTCCCAGACTATTCAGCATCTTACCAGAAGATTGAAACACGGCTTGAACATGTGTAGAAGCCTTCAAGAGGAAACTGGACAAGTATCTTCACCAGATGCCAGATCAACAAGGCTGTGATGGATATGTGGGGCAGCGGGCCTCCATCAGCAACAGCTGGTTGCCCAGGCAAGCACCAGACGAGCCTGGCCCATGGCCGGGCTCGGAGAGTAGAGAAACTCTCGAAACTCTTCATATGTATATCAGAGGTACAGGGAGGACTACGTAGCCTCTGTGTGAAACGCTTGACTTTGTTGTACAGAGCTGTTGAAATAATCACATGATGTGATGGAAGTAATAGGTTTTTAAAGTGGAGACCCCTCCAGGAAGGTTACTTGATGCTGGTGAGGGGCTCTTGATCTGTCAGTAGTACTGTGTAGTATACTGTTATATCCGTTACTTTATAGATAGGCTCAGTGACTAGCTGTGATGTCACGAGTTCCTCGCATGTGAGCCATAGGCCACAGCATTCCCCCTCAGTTCCCATAGACTTAAAGACTGGGCAAGGGTTGGCATAACAGTTGCCACAGAATTTGACATCCCTAGAGATGATAACCATACTGCATATGTAAATCTCACCCTAGCAGAGTTGGGGTTAAATGTAAATAATCTCTATAGATAGATAATCTAGGCTAGAGAGTATTTGAAATGTGTGTTCACGTTCTCTCTGAATTCTGAGCTTTAACAGTGAAAGATTTGTGTGCACCAAGTCTGCCTTTTTCTGTTAAAAACTTTCTTTGTATATATACTTCCTCAAAATATGTATATCACATGAATACAGATTGATTGATCTTTTTCTCTTTGTTAATCTATCCCATTATTGATTCTATCAATTACCAACATTTGTGATTTATTATAAATTGTAATGCATTACAATCATTTATCATTTTTAAGTATAGTTCTTGTGTTTAACTGTTGTGTACATTGATATTGTATAGAAGCAGCCCAGAGCCGTAATGCCTTCAGTCCATTGTGTATGTCATGACACCATACATTAACGTGGCCGAGCTGTTAGTAGAATTGTGTACTGTGTAGTGTATCGTTATAGCTGTTACTTTATAGATAGGCTCAGTGACTAGCTGTGACATCACGAGTTCCTCGCACGTGAGCTGTAGGCCACATCATTACCCTCGGTTCCCGTAGACCTATAGACTAGGCAAGGGCTGGCATCGAGGTTCATCAGTTCTCTCCATATTATACGCTACCAAGACATCCAACGAGTGTATTACTTTTCCCAGAATCTCCCTAAGAAGCCACACGACAGATCTAGAGAATTGGATCTGTGCTCCAGTTCCCTGAATTAAGCCAATGCCTTCCATTTACCCCCTCCCACAGTCGCTGTATAATTCTTATGGGTATAGCGCTCCCCCATGATAATTTGAAGTTGAGAAAAGGAATTTGGTAATTATCCTTGTTTGTAAAGAACCGTCGTCATCGGTAGAGGAGTTCATGGAACAGATATAGAAGATAAATCTCCTGCTTGAAAGCCCCGATAAACCTACACCTAATATTCCCTTTCAAAATTTCAACCTTTTAAATGTAAAATATGAGATGTTAGACAACATTATTGTTCCAGGAGTACCTGGAAGAACTCCACTTCAACAGACACATACCATGAAACTGTTAAGACTGCGATAAGTTTTCATTGAACCAACACGTAATAAAAGCTACTAACAACAATGAGAAACTAATCAGATATATAATCTCCAGTACGAAAGATTCTCATCACGTTACTGAGGTAGTGACAAGTGTACAGAATCTTGAGAAATAACTAATGTGAAGGTCTGTTCATTAAATTTATCTTTAACAGTCATTTCATTGACTTTGACAAAATAATCCGGTGACTATCAGCCATGACTGATGAAATCGTAATACCAAGATTGTAAATAACACACTAGAAAGGAGTGACCTAAATCCTGAAAGAACAATATGAATTAGTTTTTAGCAATCCACTGGATAACAGGAAAGACCCAAGTGCTTTCTTCATTACCTCTGCCCAATCTACAAATCGTATCTAAGATAAGCACAAATCCTTCAGAATTTGAAAAATAAGGAAAATACATGTCTACACATGCAACACTTAGACCAGATTTCTGAAACTTTTTAGGTATCCCCGAAGTGGTACCCTAAAGTGGATTCCTGATTTTTTTCTTCCAAATTTTGTTTTTATTTTCTTACAACACGAGAAGGCCTCGACCCATCGGCTTCAACTTTTGTAACTAAGGGTAAAATTCCTGCTACTATTGGCATGTTAAGGTACTCTGTAACAAAAGTGTAATTATTCCAAGACTCCTGGAAGGGGTCTGATAATTTCCAAAAGCCTTTGTTGCTTGGCTTCAAACGTTCAAAAAATGTGACTTCTACTTCGATGATGGCGGAGAGTGCAATTCAAGTGTCTGGGTGCAAATCTGCAAGTTAAGTATGTTCGAGTCTACTTCTATCTACTGATTGACGTTAATGTTCAATGGCTGAAGCATCTTACAGACAGGAGATTACCAGTAAGTTTACTTTGTGTGTGGGCAGATTTGCCAGTGTACTGACATAGTTAAAGTTGGATTTGTTTGAATCCATGAGAATCTTGAGAATGCCTTTTCTGATCTGCTGTTAATTTTCTTGAACTCACGGTTCACTTTGTTATTGGGCTATACACGTCCCAATTTTATTAAATATAAATTTTGATTTCCATTTAACACACAAAGAATACTTCATCTGTTTGGCTTCAAACTATTATCACTCATGCTTTCTATAAGAAGGATAGTACTGTATAAGTTTAGGCTGTACGTTGAAATTTGAAATTTTATTTACATTATTAAATATCTTGGAATCGAAGGATTCAGTTCAGTTACTGAAGAATGTTTTTTCTGGTAAGCTTCAGACTTCGTGTTTAGGGCCTGATCCCAAACCTTCTCACTACAGTAACATGGTAATGGAGAGAGAGAGGTGGGAGGAAGTGTAAAATAAATCCAGTGAAAAGCAGGGGCGACGTAGGCACAACGAGAGAACACTGTGTCAGCATCCATTGTCCACGACCATTTAACCTACTACCAGCAGATATCAGAAATGTTTCCGAAACAAGTGCAGTCTTCAACCAATCTGTGATGCTTCCGCGGGCCAGTGGGCCACCAACAGTAAGTCAGCAGGGAACCTGGCCCCAGGCTGGGCTGCGAGTGTAGAAAACCCTAAAACACTGATCACGGGTATAATTAATTCGTGAATGTAGAGAAAAACTGCACTAAAATCTTTATAATGCACTTTCGTTCACATGGCAACTTTTAGAAAGGCTCCTGCAATCTTCTAAGAACTGAAGTACTTCGGACTATTTTATTGGTGCTCTTTCCTCGTAGTTATTTTGACAGTCAAAACAAATTGCAGAACAAGTATTTATTGAGGCAACGACTCTGTGTGTATAGCTATATCAAGTGTACAAAGAGTGAAACTTTGTCCCGATAAAATCTTATTTTGTAACGTGTCTTTGTACTCGGGACTGCTGGCTGTTAACACTGAGGGAGAGACGAAGGGAGTGACACATGGTGTATTACAAGAGTATGTCCTCAAAGGTCGATCCATTGATTCTTCCGCTATATATAGCCTACTCCACCCCCCTCTGATTCCAGACCTCCCGGTACTGGCGAGTACCCATCACCGGTAAGGTCCAATACTCCCAGTACTTAACCGACCTAGTGCCCGGTACCCACATTTTTATTTTGCTATATCTATATTGTCTTTGCCTCTCCTGAACTTACAGGTGATTACATTCGCCTTACTTACATTCCTACATAGCAGTGTACACTAGTTGTACTTGCCTAGTTTGTATTTGAGGGGTCGTGTCTCACGTTTTAACTTCTGTTTTTGAACCTTAAGACCCAGCTGAATATATAATTTGTCTCGACCAGTGCTTGATCCATCTCGTTAAACTTGTTTACCACTATGAAAGTGAACAAGTACTTCTTAACTTCCTCATCACTTTTTATCTATGATTCTCATTTCAGTTTTTCCCTTTCTGCTCTGTCGAATCCTCTGTTTAGGATGTCAGTATCATATCTCTCCTAGTCCTTCTTCCTCTCAGGTTCGGTTCCTTTAGACTCTCCTCATAGTTCAACCCTCTCGTTTTCAAAACTAGTCTAGTTTCAAATTTGTGGCCATTTTTAGCTTTGTTTTTTCTCTAGGTCCAGGCTGTGTGCTGACACTGTATAATCTATAATAGGCCTGACAAGCCATATACTGTACCCTAAATTGTTTCTCTAGGTTTCCTAAGGCGGTACTAAAAATTAGCCACCCTTGGTTGTGCTAGCTAAAAATTAGACCATAAAAATCTTCGAAAGAGTGGTGAGATGGCAGATTACAAATTTCATGGACCAACACAACCACCATAACCCTAATCAGCATGGTTTTAGTGCAAGACGATTATGCCTGTCACAGCTGCTGAACTGTTATCACAAAATTACGGAGGCATTGGAAGACGACCAAAACGCAGATGTGATTTACACAGATTTTGTAAAGGCTTTTGACAAATACGATCATGGAGTGATAGCGCACAAAATGAGGGCCATGAGCATTACGGGGAAGGTAGGCAGATGGATTTCGGGTTCCTAACACACACAACACAAAAAGTAGTAGTGAACATGGCAAGATCCAGCATCAGCGAGATCAAAAGCTCAGTGCCCCAAGGCACTGTCCTGGCACCTCTGCTGTTCCTCATTCTCATAGACATAGACAAAAACACCCGGCACACTTTTGTATCATCATTTGCAGATGACACTAAAATAAGCATGAAAGTCACTACGGTAGAGGACACTAAAAAATTACAGGAAGACATAAACAGGGTTTTCCAGTGGGCAGTGGAAAACAACATGACGTTCAATGGTGATTGGTTCCAGCTGCTTAGGTATGGAAAGAATGAAGAACTCAAAAGGAACACTATATACAAAACTCAAGAGGGTCACCAAATAGAACGAAAGGAACACGTAAAAGACCTGGGAATAATTATGTCAGCTGACCTTTCTTTTAAGGAACATAAGACAAAGATCACGATAAACAGGAAGATGACGGGGTTGGTATTGAGAACTTTCAAAACAAGGGAAATAATGCCGATGGTGACACACTTCAAATTAATAGTGCTCCCTCACTTAGAATATTGCTCAGTGCTGACGGCCCCGTTCAAAGCAGGAGAAATATCAGAGCTGGAACAAATACAGAGATCGTTTACGGCTCACATTGAGCCAGTAAAGCACCTAAATTACTGGGAACGCCTTCAAATCTTTAACATGTACTCATTGGAGCGGAGGAGAGAGAGATACATGATAATATATACCTGGGAAGTACTCGAGGGCTTGATCCCAAGTCTGAACACTGCCATAACAACATACTGGAGTGAGAGATATGGGAGGAAGTGTAAAATAAACCCAGTGAGGAGCAGGGGTGCAGTGGGGACAATAAGGGAACACTGTATCAACATTCGGGGTCCCAGACTATTCAACATCTTGCCAGAAGATATCAGAAACACGGCTGGAACAAGTGTAGAAGCATTCAAGAGGAAACTGGACAAGTATCTTCACCAGGTGTCAGATCAACCAGGTTGTGATGGATATGTGGGGCGCTTGCCTCCAGCAGCAACATCCTTATTGACCAGGCAAGCACCAGACGTGGCCGGGTTCAGAGAATAGTGGAACTCTTGAAACTCTTCAAAGGTATATCAAAGGTACCTGTTAGGCGGCTGAGATGTACCTCTGGTGATATGTTCGGTGTAACGTTCACTCCCATATCATTCTGTTGTGTATCTGGTGTTCGTCCTCCCTCTAGAATTTGCATGACTTTGCATATGGTGGAGCAAACTCCAAAAACCTCTAATTTGACTATTCTTTGAACATTAAGTCTTCTTGTAGTCTCTGCCTCTTGAAACATTTGTAGTGCACCCACCCAGGTGTATTCAGCTATTATTGTTTGCGGGGGTCGAGTACTGATTTCTGGCCCCGCCTCTTAAGCTTAACGACTGATATTACTGTTTTCTGGCTTCTGTGATGTATGATGGATAGTAAGTGGTAGACTTATATTGATGACTTGTTTGGCACAATATGTACACTAAGAAGTGTATGTCTCTCACTGTATATACACTGAAAGTTTACTTTAATCATTGTTGTAGATATTGAATTGTTCTTGACTGGTAGTGAACATACAGGTCTTTTAAACTCCAGTTACCCCGTCAACCAACCATTGGTCGACTATCATCCCTTGTTTCATGGATAATAACTGTGTAGGTTTATCGACCCTTCTTTTCACCCTTAAGCATACACCTTCATTTCTTCTTCCATATCCTGGAATTCCTTTACCCTTCTCTCTATTTTCTGCTCAAGTCCTCGTCCCATCCATTCTTCGTATTACCTCCCCACTCCCTGCATCTCTTCCATTCTACTCTCCTTTACATCTCCTCCCTTCGACATAGTTTCTTCCTCTCCCTTTGGTCATCTCATTATCTTCCTCAAAGAGGAAGAGAGTGAAGGAGGAAGAGAGATGAAGGGGGAGAGGTGGAAGCCGAGTGAAAGTAGGTCGAGGAGTTGGCAGCTTAATGTGGAGTGAACACCACTGTAATCCTCCTTGTTGAGATGAGCGCCGAGAGTGGGTGAGATGACCTGGGTGGGTGGGCTGACTTGGGTAGGTGGGTTGGAATTATATTATGACCTGAGTTATGGGTGTTAACTATCTACCAGTTGTCGACTTGTTATTGATTGCCAGGGTCATCACCCCCGCGGCCCGGTCCCAGACCAGGCCTCTACCTTGATGGCCAAGTCAGTTAGTCCGTGCTAGGATCTAACCTTCAAGGATCACAACATTGCCACTGTCACATCTCCGAAGAAAAATGATAGGATGGATAATGAGAACCTTCAAAACAAGGGATGCCAAGCCAGTAATGATACTTTTTAAATCGCTTCTTCTCTCTAGGCTGGAATACTGTTATACACTAACATCTCCATTCAAGGCAGGTGAAATCGCAGATCTAGAGAATGTACAGAGAACCTTTACTGCACATATAAGCTCCGTCAAATACATTAATTACTGGGAACGCTGAGAATCGTTCGACCTGTACTCGCTGGAGCGCAAGCGAGAGAGGTACATCATAATCTACACCTGGAAAATCCTATAGGAGCTGGTCCCAAATAGGCACACAGAAATTACTCCCTACGAAAGCAAAAGACTGGGCAGACGGTGCAACATACCCTGAATGAAAAGTAGGGGGCGCTATTAGTACTCTTAAGAGAAAATTCAATAACTGTCCGGGTCCCAAGACTGTTCAGCAGCCTCCCACCAGGCATAAGGGGAATTATCAATAGACTTCTGGCTGCCTTCAAGAGGGAGCCGGACAGATACCTAAAGTCAGTACCTGACCAGCCGGGCTGTGGTTCGTACGTTGGACTACGTGCGGCCAGCAGCAACAGCCCTGGTTGATCAAGCCACCTTTAGGCTTGGTCAAGGACTGGGCCGCGGGGGCGTTGACCCCCGAACACCCTCCTGGTAGATGGACTCCAGGTAGCAACACGCGGTCCAACGTAGGAAACAGCCTGACTGATCAGGAAGTAACTTGAATGTATTACCTTCCCTCTTGAAGACATCCAGTGGTCTGGTAAAAATATATCCTAGTGTTTACATTTTATCTTTTTTTTTTTTCACAGCTAGGGGTCTGTTGGTAATTCCTGGCGGACCACCAACAACAACAGCTGGTTGACCAGGCAAACACCAGATGAGCCTGGCCAGTGGCCGGGCTCCGGGAGTAGAAGAACTCTCGGAACTCATCAAAGGTATATTCCAGTGTTTGTGAAGGGTGTTAAATAGTCTTGGTTGCTTTATACTGGATTCGCCTATTAGTGTACGTAATCTTAAGCCATCTGATAACTGGTAATAATGATGTTAACTTATTTTAAAAGTAGTGAATAGTCAAACGCTTCTAGTTCTAATGTAACTTATTCATGTCAACTCGGTATGGCTTCGAGGTGGATACATGAAGGATGCTACCCGGGAGTCAAAGCTCTCGGCCCAGTCTCGGATCTTGCCTCCTCGTGGAGCAAGGCCTAATGAACCAGGCCGTGTCAACCATCGTACGTATCACAGTCCGGCTGGTCAGGCACCGATTTAAGGATCTTACCAAGTTACTCCTCAAAGACAACTAGAGGTTTGTTGGTAATTTCCCTTATGCACGGAGGGAGGGCGTTGAAGAGTCAAGGACCTCTGACACTCGTCTAGTTCTCTCTCCTCGTTGTTCTGCAGTGTGGAGGTGCTCTGCACCGTCTTCCAAGTCTGTTATTCTCTATGCTCAGGGTTGGAACCAGTCCCTTCAGGATTTTTCTGGTGAAAATTATTATATACTTTTCTTGCCTACGTATCCAGGGAATATGTTACTATGTTGGTGTGACGGTAACGTTACTGTGTTGGTGTGAGGGTAACGTTACTTTGTTGGTGTGATGGTGACACTACTGTGTTGGTGTGACGGTAACATTACTGTATTGGTGTGACGGTAACGTTATTGCGTTGGTGTGATGGTAACGTTAACTGTAACGTTACCGTCTCACCAACACGGTGACACTACCGCCACACCAACACAGTAATACTACCGCCACAATAACGTTACCGTAGTGTGACGGTAGTGTTACTGTGTCAGTGTGGCGGTAACATTACTATGTTAGTGTGACGGTTACGTAACTGTTGGTGACGGTAACGTTATTGTGACGGAGTGAGGGGTCACGTTACAACACTTCCGTCACACGACGTTTTTTATTATGATAAAAAAATGTCTTGGGTTAATCTGGTAATGTAGAAGGTGGGCGGTGACAAAGGTGCGCTGGAAGGCTGGAACAAAGGTGGCGAGGGAAAGAGAGAGAGCAGCCTGAGGGTGCAGGTAGAGACAGGAGGGAGATGACAGGGGGGGGAAGAGGAAATTGAGAAGAGGAAACGAAAGGGAAAATAGTTCTTTGAGACTGAGGGAGTGTGTGCAGCGTTACTAAGGTACGGAGGTTTACCTGTAGTTTACCTGTCTAGGTTTCCGCGGGTCATTGTCCCAGTGGCCCCGTTGTACGGCCTTATCAGTTAGGCTGTTAGTGCCGGCTGCATGCGCTCCAACTTAGGCACCACAGCCCGGCTGATAAGGAACTAACTTGAGTGACTTATCAGTTTCCCTCTTGAAGGCAGCCAGAGTTGTGTTGGTAATTCTCCTAAGGAAGGAGACTCTTGGGTGGCGTGTGAGCTTAGTTAACTAACATAATGCACTTCCACTGCTCACACCGCCTCCACTCTCTCAACTCAACACTTTTATTATATTCTCCGGCCTTCGCAGACCATTTATAATTTTATTCACTTTTTTATCATTTTATTTGTTCTCATTTTTTGTCACTTTGGTACAGTATTTGTTGAAGAATTGGATACATGTGCAACATAATGGAAAGACTGTAGAAGTATATATAAAAGATGAGGTAATCAGTCCCTCAGCCTTGGAGTTGGTGAAGAGCACAGTAGTCTTGAGGGATTAATTACCTCGTCTTTTGTATTATAATTTTCTAATGTCCTTGAATTTGTATTGATAAAGCCACTGGATGGCGAAACATCTATAATAAAGATACCCAGATGTTGTATAAACGTGTCTTAATTCTTCATCTTCTCGGTATTGTATAACATTCATGTTCTACAGTGTTTGTTGTACTTTGTATATAATTATTTTTGATCGGTATCTGATTCTTGGCCTCGTTGGCCTTATTATATCTGCTATTGAAGCTGTGTATTAAGGTTGTAGCTCCTGGACCACCTCTCACAACAGAAGAACAACAATGAAGGATTCACCCTGCTGGTGGTTGTAGCTCCTGGACCTTGCCTCCACCACTGCCTCATCTAAATCATTCCACTTGTCAACCAACCTGAGGCTAAAGAAATAATTCCTTATGCCCCTGTGGCTCTGGTGTTTGATCTTATTCTCATAACCTTTCATATTCTGAGGTCGAATTCCATTACCAAACTACGTTCGCTGGTTTTGAGATCCAGTTCTGACCATTTCGGAGACCGAGAATTCTAGTCATAAAAGCTGTTCCTACCTGTGGTCCGCAGGCCTGAATAGTCCTCACAGACAGCTTGGCTGATCTGGCACTTGTTTCATACTGATTGACCTTCCCACACTCACTGTTCCATTATTACAATATTTATTATGTTCGTAAATATGCAAATATTTCATTACTGTATTCTCTTCCCAGGTATGTATCTTACACCTGCTCCACGGACACTTCCCGTGGCTCGAGACTCCTGCCAGTGTAGTGTGAGTATACATTGGTGGACTGTTTACAATGGTGTAAACTGAATATACAGTACACTTGTTGACGTATAACTTCATTTGTGTATTACTGGACTCGTTTCAGTCTTTGCGTGATCCAAGGAAGGTATTCCAGTATTCCATAACCCCCAGTTCATTGTACCTCATTACGCACAAGAAGCACAGTAGCCGAGGCTGTAAACCCTCAAGAGGCAGAAGAGCTACAGCTTTTTCTCTCTCCCTCCCTGTGACCTATAGCTCAACCCTCCTGTAACTGGAGTGTGTTCCGAGGGTCAGCGCCGCCACGGCCCAGGCCATGACCAGACCACCTTGTAGATCAACACCTGATCAACTAGGCTGTTACTGCTGGTCGCACGCGGTCCAACATACGAACCACAGCCCGGCTGGTTTGGAATAGACTTTAGAAACCTATCCAGAGCTTCCTTGGGTACAGCTAGTGGTCGGAGGAGTCTATTAGTGGTCGTCTGTAATTGATGAAAGGGATCATGTCTCCCACTGCCCGGTCCCACATCAGACTTCCTGGTCGGTGGCCTGATCAATCAGACTGTTGTATTCTGTGTAGTGTTGTGAAAAAAATCATACTGCACAAAAACAAAATTGTGATGAATGTTCACGCTGAATGAGTTTGATCGCGCCCATTCATTAGTGAATTGAAATTTAAAATTTTAGTATAATGTCAGCTAATAAATAATTTCGTCAGCAACTGCATTAAAAGTGAAAGCTGTGAGTCATGTTATTTAGTATAATTTTGTCCAGGTAATTAGTGTTTTATGACTCACTTGTTTATTATTACCCTAGTTAATGACTGATGGTGTGTGCGGAGCTGTGTCTGTATCTGGTCTTCTGGTGCTATATTCACAGATGTGTATTCTGGGGCTCGAGTCCTGGCTCCTGACGGCGCCTAAGCTTCCTTGACTGATGGTATTACTTGCTGGCTTCTTGAGCTCCTGTCATAAGTTTAAAACACTGTATGGAATGGGTCTCCACTTCCCCTGCCTGGATTTTTTTCATGTGATCAGGTGGTAGTTCCACGTTGGTGCTGGCAGTTCTGAGGTAAACCCGATGTAGTGCCCTAGGAAACTTTTTACTTAATTAACTACAGGGTATTGTGAGTCTCCAGCCTCGCACAGGATAACCAACTCGTGTGCTCCTGATGTGCTCCTTAAAAACTATGTTCGCTGTTTATTTCATCAAAAGATTATTTTTTCCTCTCCGTGTTGTAGTTTCTCTTAAGTTGTATTGTCCCCGGTTTTTCCTCTGCTTACTTGAATTGCACGAGCTTAAATTTATTTAACCAGCTAAGTAACATGTCAAAATCTTGCTGAAGGTGTATGCATCTTCACTCGTGTGTATTCTCAATATTTTTACATTTTGCAAACAGAGACATGTATAGGATTCCTTCTCTTTCGGTAGATATATTTACCACCACTGTTCATGATATATTTACATATATTATGAATGGTAGTGCATCTTGTGTTTATTCTTGGGGATCTTGCTTGTTACTCTCACCCGTATTGATACTTTTTACTGTGTTTCCATTCTGCCTTCTGTTTTTCAGGTAGTTCTGAAAGGTATTTAATGCTTTCTTACAGTCTGGGTAAATTTTAAATTATTTATCCCAGTTGTTTCCTGCTTCATTTGTGCTTCTCTGTAGTAGGGCTCAAGAAAATTCTTAGTTTGTCATCCCTGAATCCACGTTGATTGTCGTGTTCTAATACTACTTTGTCTTTACTACCACACGCAATAAGCTTATAGTAATTCTAGCCTGACTTATTACTTACTACTAGATATGTTGAATTTAGTATATTTCTCGTCGTAGAGTTGCACAGTTCCTGGGCTGCTTTTCGTAGAGAGTAGAGAGAATATCGGATCTCTCTTGAAACTCCTTCACTTTCTCCTTCGTCATGTTAATTTCTCGAAACTTTGTTGCTAATCTTATTCTTCCTTTTGGCGGTATGCGTGTAGAGGTTTAAACGTGCACAGGTGCACATTCTGCAGCACCGTAGAGCCGTGTTTAAAACACGTGCAGGTTGTACACTGTCTTACCTTGGCAATTATAGCTCCCCACCGCTGGTAGCCCGAGGCGCCACGTAATGGGCTGACGAGGCCATTGTGCTGTGTGCTCGTGTGTTAAACCACCACAGTGGTGGTCAGGGATGGAGAGATGTACAGTGATACAGAGGTATATCCACTGGTGTAGAGGTATATTCTGTGGTGTAAAGGAATATTCAGTGGTGTAGAGGTATATTCAGTGTGATCTCAAGTGTTGCCACCTGGGAGATATCTTGCACTGCTGTTTGTTACAGTGAGAATGGCCTTGCTCCAGTTTGTTGTTTGTTACAGTGAGATTGGCCTTGCTACAGTTTGTTTGTTACAGTGAGATTGGCCTTGCTCCAATGTATTGTTTGCTTCATTGGGTTTTTTGTTCCAGTGGGTGGTTTGCTCTGGTGGACTCTTCACTGCAGCGGGTTCTAGTGGGGTTGTGCTGCAGTGGGTTGTTTGCTGCAATGGGTTTGCTCTAATGGCTCTTTGCTGCATTGGATTATTCGCTCTAGTGGGCTCCTTGTCTCAGTGGTTTGTTTACTGGGTTTTCCCCAGTGGGTTTAATAGGTGGTTAAGCTTCAGGGGGTTGTTACAGTGGGTCGTTTGTGTTTGAGTTGCTGTCTTTAGTGGGTTTGCTGAAGTGATTTTTCATTTCAGTGAATTTGCTTCATTAGATTCGTCAAGGCTGAGAGACTGATGATCTCTTATCAAGACTGAGGGACTGATAACCTCAAACTATTTCTTCACGTTTTCCACCGTCTTCATGTTGCTTCACTGAGTTGCAGTGGGGGGGGGAGTTTCCAATGCTGTACCACTGCTTTACTTCCGCTGTTGAATGGCTCTGCTGTATCGTGAGAGTTACGTATGAAAGCCAGCTGCAAAGGTCTTGGGTCACAGTTCTGCACCGTGTTGGTGACCTCTGACCTTGTCTTCCGGCTCATCCCACCTATATCACTTGTGACCCGACGTAAAGCCGCCTCTTCCTCAGTAAAGGTCACCCCTAACAATATTTTTGTAACCTTTGGCTAGACCATTGTGTAATGTCAGACACTTTGTAAGTTTGTGATATCAAGGTGTCATGTCATCCAGTGTGATGAACTATTACTCTTAATAATCTTCTACAAGTACATGTACAAGGTATACAGGCCTAGCTAACATCAATGACATACTACGATATAGGAAGCCCCTTGTTATGCAGAGCATTTCGGGCAAATTAGGTCATTTTTGTCCCCAGGATGCGACCCACACCAGTCGACTAACACCAGGTACCTATTTTAGTGCTAGGTGAACATGGACAGCAGGTGTCTTAAGGAAACACGTTCTAATGGTTCCAGCCGTACCGGGGATCGGTCTCCTGATCTTAATATATGAGATAAGTGCGATAGCAATCGAGCTACGGGACACCACACTCTCCACCTTACCTGTCTCCATCTACCATTACTCTCCACCTTACCTGTCTCCATCTACCATTACTCTCCACCTTACCTGTCTCCATCTACCATTACTCTCCACCTTACCTGTCTCCATCTACCATTACTCTCCACCTTACCTGTCTCCATCTACCATTACTCTTCACCTTACCTCTTTCCATCTACCATTATTGGAAACTTTCCGTCTCCACTAATGAGCCAGTGATAATACTCAAGTCACTTGTTCTCTACAGGCTGGAATATTGCTGTATACTAACAGTAATCTTCCAGACAGGTGAGATTCAAACATCTGAACTTCTGAGAACGCTTGAGGTCTCTTCAACTGTATTCCTTGAAACGTAGGCCAGAAAGATGCATCATAATTTACACCTGGAAAATCCTAGAGAGATAGTAGTCCCAAGCCTGAACACTGAAATCACTCCGTATGACAGCAAGAGACATGGCAGACGGTACAAAATACCTCCATTAAAAAGCAGGGGCGCAACAAACACATTGAGAACTCAACGAGTGTCAGAGGTCCCCGACTCTTCCATGCCCTCCCTCCGTGCATAAGGGAAATTACCACTAAGCCTCTGGCTATCTTCAAGAGACCAACCAGGTTGTGGTTCGTAGGTTGGACTGCGTGTGGCCAACGGTAACAACCTGGTTAATCAGGCCATGATACACCTGAAGGCTGGTCTGGAACCGGACCACGAGGGCATTGACTCCCGGAAGCATTCTTCAGGTATCCCCCTCCACCATTTCTTCACCTTACCCCTCTTCGTTACTCTCCCTATTCTTATCTCCACCATTATTCGCCATCTTCGCAACGATATCGGAAAACGTGTCAGAATCCATCCATTCAAGCTGGCACTGGACAAGCACCTAAAGTCGGTTCCTGACCAGCCGGGCTGTGGCTCGTACGTTGGTTTGCGTGCAGCCAGCAGCAACAGCCTGGTTGATCAGGCTCTGATCCACCAGGAGGCCTGGTCACAGACCGGGCCGCGGGGGCGTTGACCCCCGGAACTCTCTCCAGGTAAACTCCAGGTAATACATATTGCTTAGTAATATGTTTTCACTTCGAACGAAATATGTGGTACATCAGGCAGACAACATGGAAGCATTAGCAGGATGTGGTAAGAACACCCTCGACACTATTTGTGGGTATATCACAGGTATATCCCCTGGACGAGAGGCTGAGTGCTAAAGCAGCTAGATTAATAGATACCTGTAGCCTGTAGACACCTGTAGTTGGAATGCAGAGGCCATCGACCCTGCAGCCCGATCCCAGACCAGACCTACTGTTTGCTGCCTGATCGACATTTCTGTAAATGCAATCTGCACGCAGACCAATCAGAGCCCGGCTGATCCCAAACTAACTTGAGGAACTTGTCAGTTTGCTCTTGAATACAGCCTAGGGTCGTGAATTTGTCTTGTATATGAAGGGTGTTAAGATGCTTGCTGCCGTTACCCTTACTAAGTTACCTCTTAGTGAACACATCGCATCCCTGCTCTTCATGGGAGGTATTTTGCACCGTCTGTCAAGCCTCTTTCATATACCTTTACCTTTGATATGCCTTTAAAGGGTTTCGAGAGGTTTTTTTTCTTAATGGAGCCCGGCCTTGTACCAGTGTTTGCCGCTTTCCTGGTCGAAACTCATCAAAGGTAAGATACGAATAGTCACGTGATTATCCAAGTGACTATATAACTCTTTGGGATCTGTGTTGGACAGACCTCAGCTACAGTGGTTATCTTATAATCACAGATAATTAAACTGTACCACTACCGCCTGAATGCCATGTTGGACAGACCACCTACATTTTAATTGTTCTATCACAGCCACTGATAACACAGTACCACCACCTCGTACACGGTGGTTGTCTCCTTACAGCCACTGATAACACTGTACTAACACATGGTACACAGTGGTTGTCCCCTCACTGCCACAGGTAACAGTGCAGCACAAGACCCCTGTATAAATAACAATAACATTATTGTTGAGTGACCTACACGGTGGGAGTCTCTCTACATATCACAACTATTGTTTCTATATTTTTGCAAGCATGTAAACTCGTAACCCAAGTGTTGATAAAATCTCTAAAATAGCCTGGTTTCAGTGTAATGTGTTTAGAACCATTACAAAGACCTGTAATATAAGCTGCTTTAACAACTAAATTCTTATTGACCCACTCAAACACTGGATGACATGGTATAGTGCCAACAAGCAGGAAGAGACGAGTTGCAGAACTTTTTATTGAGTCAGGGATTGGAATAGAGACAGTTTATATGAGATGGAGGAGACGGAACCAGAGGACAGTGTGATGATGAAGGTAACCCGTAGGTACGTTAGGAAGTTCTTCACTTCTGTGATAGCGATCAGATGGAACGAGCTACTGTAATGAGATGATAAATTTTCTGTCTGTCTGTCTGTCTCTCTCTCTCTCTCTCTCTCTCTCTACACAAGCGCGCGCGCGCACACACAAACCACTCTAGCCAAGTGTCTATTGACAAGTTCCTTTGACAACTAGTAACCCCCCCCACACAAACACACACGAATAGGTAAGAAGACAGTTAAGTGGGGGTCAGGAGCTATGAATTAACGATTACAAAATATTAGTACACATTTAGGTGAGCAAATGTAGGTAGGTGTCAGTAGAGAGACGGAGGTGTCTCCTCTACAGAAAAATCTACACACACATGGAAACCTTGGGGCAGGTGTTTTTCTGTCTGCTTAACAAGAGCACCTTCAGTGATGTATGTGTGTCTGTATACCTCACTCCTAGGTTGTACCTGTCAGTACCACTGACAGTTCCCTGGTAATTCCGCTGCTTGAGAGAGAGAGAGAGAGAGAGAGAGAGAGAGAGAGAGAGAGAGAGAGAGAGAGAGAGAGAGCAAGCGAACGAGCACTTTCCTGACCCTAGTTTGAAACCGGTTATTTAACCCCTCTCTGAGCCAATTTTGAAACCAATTGAGCCCTTCCAAAGCCTAGTTTGAAAATCGTTGTTGAACCTCCTTCCCAATCCTAGAGTGAAACTAGTTGAACTCTACCTTAGCAACCCCCCTTTCATGCCCTTGCCCCGGGATGGTGTCCTGGACACGCACTGTCTAGTTGTATCTCTTTAAAGGATTTATCCGACTGCCAACACTGGTCAGTTGGTAGCCCGGCAAGCCCTCCCTCCCTCTCGCCTACCAGGGCTCCACTTGATGTATCCTCCATGGATTATTGTATTCTCCATGAATCATTATACCTTCTATGGATCTTTGTAACTTCTATGGATTATTGTATCATCATTGAATCATTGTATCTGTAGTTCCTACCTGAAGTCAGGTAGACACTTGCTCATTAAATATTTTT
Organism: Cherax quadricarinatus; assembly: GCF_038502225.1. Lineage (NCBI taxonomy): Eukaryota > Metazoa > Arthropoda > Malacostraca > Decapoda > Parastacidae > Cherax > Cherax quadricarinatus. The sequence goes on along the minus strand of NC_091364.1, from coordinate 9,479,844 downwards.
ATTATTTGTCTGTTACGAAAGTAAAGGTGTCAGAAGTCTTCCTTATGGGGTTTATTTAAGATTACAGGATGACAGTTCTTATACTTTATCAAGATCACGGGAAATGTCAAGGTGTGTGTATGACTGGAGGTGTCAAGGTGTGTGTATGACTGGAGGTGTCAAGGTGTGTGTATGACTGGAGGTGTCAAGGTGTGTGTATGACTGCAGGTGTCAAGGTGTGTGTATGACTGGAGGTGTCAAGGTGTGTGTATGACTGGAGGTGTCAAGGTGTGTGTATGACTGGAGGTGTCAAGGGGGCGGCTCCGCATAATAACACCCAGAGTTCATCAAAGATCGTCTTGTAAATTGACTTGCCACTACATTTAATTATGAACCAATATCAACTTGTGGCTGAGACAACTTCTAACTTAAAACTCCATCAAAGTTTGGCGAGGCACAGGGCATTTTGCCTCCCTGCCCCAGCTTCCTACCCACCAGGGTAGGGCTTAAGGGAACACTCTTCTGACGCTAATACTCAGCAGTCAAGAAACATGGCCGCGGAGGCCATCAACCGCTCTAGAAGAGGAAAATATACATTGAAAATGTTCTATAGTTTATGATTAAATATTGAAATTGTAGTTTTTTTCGATGTTCAATTTACAGGGTGAGAATCAGAGTTATCCTGTCTCAATCTTTTTACACCTTCAGAGATATCTTAAGACTTTCTCTTCTTCTTCTTCCTCCCCCTCCTCCTCCTCCTCCTCCTCCTCCTCCTCCTGCTGCATGTATTTATAATGATAATGATGAATTTAACAATAATGATGACAACCACACCCCCATTGCTACGCCCCACACCCCTCTACCCTCTCCCCACCTTCCTTCGCACATCTCTTCCCACACACAGGGAATACTCTCATACACACACATGACAAAATAACACTGTTGACGTCAGCAACTGCGACACATTACCCTGGTAAAAATAGATTGGGAGTCTCCATCAAGTAGGTGAACGATGAAGGCTATGCTGTGCTGTGGCACAGAGGTACACAAGTTCTGCAAATAACGGCAGTACACGAACAGAAGCAGCAGCGGCGGCGGCAAGAAGACAGAATCAGTATTAAAAAAAATAATAGTAATCAATTCGACAGCAACAACAGAACAGGAATTATGGACAAACCTACAACGAAATAGCAGCACCAACAACAGCTCACTTCTGAATGCTCAGAATTCAAAATCTCTTAAGCAAGAAAAAAGTCTGTACCGTGGAGCTGACAAGACCTACAGCTTCAAGACTTTGACTTACAAGGTAATTAAATATATTTAATAGTAATTCAGCGTATTTAATCGTATTTTTTCCTACAAATCAAAACGGCAACAAAAAACAAGGAGAATGTCTGTCAGTGTTTATGCTGTTGTATTACTCACCAAATTGTGTATTTACGGAGAGGGGAAAGGGTCGAGATTTTGCTCCTCGCCTCGCTTTCTGGACTACTGTTTAATCAGCATCACTAACTTTTAGCCTTTTGTGCCTTCTCGTATTTATTGTTGAAGGTGTGTATTGAATTTCCCTCCACTGCCTCGTCTAAGGCACTCCACTTTTCAACCACCCTGAGACTAAAGAAATATTTCCTTACATCTCTTTGGATGCACTAGAAGACACAAACACTGCAGATGTAGTATAGACAGACTTTGGAATACCTTCGATAAGTACGGTCACGGAATGGTAGCGCACAAAATGCGTACAGTGGGAGTGACTGGAATAATGTGCAGAGTTTTTAACTTTCGAACGAATAGAACACAAATAGTAGTAGTAAGTGGAGTTAAGTCAGAGGCTGCCACAGTGGGGGGGGGGGATTTTCTCCATCCTTTTTTTCGTCTCCACATCCGACATAGGAACACAAGTCATACCACCGTGTCATCCCTTGCAGATGATACTAGAATTTGTACGAGAGACTTATGTAGAGGACACTGCAAATCTCCAAGCAGTTTCGTCGGTGGGCCACAGAAAACAATGTTTACTGAGGACAGATTTCAGTTGCTCCATTGTGTAAAAATTGAGGAAATAAAAACTGTATAGAGCATAAAAGTAACTAACCATACAATAGAGAGAATCCAAGGTGAAGAGACTAAGAGTGATAATGTCAGAAACTCTCATTTTCAAGGATCACAACATTGTAGTTATCACAAGTGCAAGGTAAATGATACGATGGATAATGAGAGCTTTCAAAACAGAGATGCCAAGCCAGTGATGGTCCTCTTTAAGTCACTTGTTCTCTCTAGGCTGGAATTCTGCTGTACATTAACAACCGCTTTTAAGGTGGGCGAAATTGAAGACCTAGAGAATATACAGAGAACCCTCAGTGCTCGTATAAATTTTGTAAAGCACCTAAATAGCTGGGAATATCTGAAGTCCGTCGACCTATACTCCTTGGAGCGTAGGCGAGAAAGATGCATTATAATTTATACCTGGAAAATCCTAAAGGGATTGATCCCAAATTTGTTTACAGAAATCACTCCTTCCCAAAGCAAGAGGGTCGACAGACAGTCAGAAATACGCCTAGTGAAAAGCATGGATGCCATAAGAATACTAGAGATAATGTAATAAGTGTAAGAAACCTAAGACTTTCCAACAGCCCCATCATACATAAGGGGGGATTACCAACCACTCCCTTGGTATCCTCAAGAAGAAACTTGATAAGTTCAAGCCATTTCCTGAACAGCCAGGCTGTGGTTCGTACGCTGGATTGCATGCTGCCAGCAGTAACGGCCTGGTTGATCAGGCTTTGATCCACCAGGAAGCCTAGTCTGACACCGGGTTGCGGGAGGACTTGATCCCCAAAAGCATCCTTAGACAGCAGGCTCGTCTGTATCTTAGGCTTCCTGATTTTCGTGCTCTTAATTCAAACAATCTATCCCTAGGTGTTTGTGCTGTGTCGTAGTGGACAGAGACTTTAAACACACAAGACATGGTCTTCACCATGGAGCTCGTGTGGCTTTCGTGGAAAGACCTTCTCCTGTGTCTCGACCCTTCGCAACTCCTAAGAAACCCTGACATTTCAGGACAATTTTATACCACACGGTGGAATGTAATGAGAGTTTAACATGCAATACTTTTTTTCTATCATCTAAACCTGTAAATTATTTGTAAGAATTTAGTATGTACCCCTCGTTTTAATTTATTTTTCTTTCATGTGTATTTACCTGTTGATACTTGTGAGGATCATCGCCCCCTTGGCCCGGTCTCAGACGAGACCTTCTGGTTGATGTATTGGTCAGTCAAGCTGTTGGTGCTCGCTTCATCAGTCTTGGGGTAATTTTAATGTATATATGGTGAGGGGAAGGGTGGTGTGAGTGTTTGTGCATGTGACTGTGAAATCTTAGAGCGCTGAATGACCTTTTAATGTCATCGCTGTATATATTACGAGCTTTAGTCCAATGCCCGTCTCTCAGGTTGGTTTGCAACAGTTGTAGTATTCCATCAAGTTTCTTAAAGGTGTGTAAGTAATTTTTCCTTATTTTTGATGGGAAGGGAGAGTGGGGAGAAGAGGTTGGAAAGGCAATGTTTCGGCGACTGATCATCTAGACTGAGGTGCTTACGTCTGAGAGCGTGTGGTGATCAACAACTGTCAACATTGACGCCTGCTCTGAGACCGGGCCAAAAGCGTGATCTTTGAAAGTATCTAAAGATAATCTTCATATTATACACATTTCATTATTTCGTAGTGTATTACTTGTGTTATTTTGTAACATATACCATGTTTCCCTCTCTCGCAAGGAGTTACTACATTGTGTAGATTTACAACTAGTTCTTTCAGTAGTTTGTAAATGTAAAATATATATTTTTCTGGCCAGTGCTGCAGAGAGTGCAGTTGGAGCGACTACATGCTTTAGGCCTTCTTAATAATTGGTGTGCCTGAATTAATATAAATTTTGAAAGTTCTTTGTACATTATCAAAGTTCAGCAGCTTCAGTTGCCTTAAATTAAGCTGTCAGGAAAGAGTACAGGTGCCTTGAAGTATTAAGTTGACATCACTTGGTTTGAAAGTTCTTGTTGTGCATTCTTATTTTTTTTAGTGAGACAATTGCATTTTGATGTAGCTTAGTTTCATAGGTAAACATCTTGTTTTATTCTACCCACTAGAAGATTTGGTTTATATCGACGTGGAGGATTCCTGTCCTCAATGGATTCCACTCTCATACATAGTCTAGTAGAGTCGGCAAAGGATGATACAGTGCCATTATTTGCGTGCTTGCCTGTGTCAGATAGGAAAATAAAAGAATTTGGGGAAAATACTTTGGCTTAAGTAAGAGAACTTTTTTCACTGTTGTGGTCTCTGATTTAACTTAACTGATGTTGATATTTCTGTCCAGTTTGTTAACCTTAATGCTCTGTCTGCTGACGTTTTCATTTTTTGTGCACATTCTGTGTACTGTTAAACGTTGTGTACAAGCTCGCTCACTCTCGCTCACTTTTCGCACTCCGAGATTATGAGGATATTTTCGTAAATTCCTTTTCTCATGTGTGTGTGTGTTAGGTCAATCAAGGAGACAGTAATTCCCAAGTTCCCGTAGTTGCTGAATGTTTAATAAAATACTTACCGATATCTTCATTGCCCCACTGAAGTCTCCCAACTCAGGTTGTATGAGATTCATCCTATGTGATGAGAGGGAAACATATCTAGCTTTTGTTCCACTGTGTAACTATCATATAAAGTAGGGCAGTAGCACACTGCAGATGTACCCTATTTTGTTTAATAAAAAATCTCAAGCTTGCTAATATACTGGTGGGAGGCAGACTCGACGCTAAATATTCAAAGGCCACTTGAAAACTGTCGTGTTCCATCAAGCTCAGCCGCCCAGTAGGCGCCAGGGAACTCCACCCACCAGTTACACGATATACTGCACACAAATCCACAATATACAGGACACTACACGATATAATGCACACAAATTCACTATATAGGACGCTACACACAATGCACTACACACAAATATACATTACGTATACCAGTAAGTGCTTCTTGGTGAAGGTTTTGACGACGGAGCGGAAGTTTGGAGGCTGCCTCACATTTCTGCCTTGTGTACATAAGCACTGGGAATTTTACACTTGAGGGAAATATCTGGTACCCTGGGATGTTGTTCTTGTGTTGGAATGCATGCAGCAAGCACCAACAGCCTCACTGACCAAGGTCTGGTCTGAGATCGGGCAGCGGTATTGAAACAGTAAGATATTTGATTTTCCTTTCGTGTTCCGTCTCGTTGTTTTAACGAGAGCACATTCAGAAGCTAAATTAAATTTTATTTTTATTTGCCCAACTGCCAACATAAACAGCCTGGCTGCTCACGTTATAAACCAGAAGCCTCATGACTGAGCCACCGGGGTGGTAGTATATTGTGTGTGTGTGTGTGTGTGTGTGTGTGTGTGTGTGTGTGTGTGTGTGTGTGTGTGTGTGTGTGTGTGTGTGCCGCTGGGAGGTAGTATATAGTGTTGTGTATGTCTGTGTCTATCTGTCTGTCTTTTTGTGTGACACACACATTGTATATACAACTACCTGGCGGCTCGGTCTTGAGTTGTGTTTGCGAGAGTTGAGACTCTGCTCCTGGACCCGCCTCTTAGGCTGCGCTGCGTTGATGGACATACTGATTTCTAGGCTCCTAGGCCTTATTTAGGGGGAAAGGAAGGAATGAATGGGGTTTTTAGTGAAGAGGTAAATTAGAACTACCTTATTAAGAAATACTAATAAATAATAAGTATTAAGAAATAAATAAGACCATTAAGAAATGCAGATGTTTACAGGATGTATGTAGAATAGTCTTATTTATCTGTCATCTCGTGTGTGTATGAAGCAGAAAGAAAAGACCAGCATTCCTGACAGAGGATATAACATTAAAGGAGCCTCCGTCTCACAAGCACGACTGAGGTAGTAACTCCCTGCATAGTAACACAAGGTAAATGTCACGACGGCCAGGAAGATGACGGGGTGGATAATGAGAACTTTCGAAACAAGGGAAATAGTGCCACTAGTGATACTTTTCAAATCGCTTGTGCTCTCTCGTTTAGAATATTGTTGAGTGTTGACGGCCTCGTTCAGGGCTGGAGAGATACCACAGTTAGAACAGATACAAAGATCATTTATGGCCTACATAGAGCCAATAAAACATTTAAATTACTGAAATGCCTCGAAGTTCTAATGATGTACTTATTGGAACGGAGGAGATATATATATATATATATATATATATATATATATATATATATATATATATATATATATATATATATATATATATATATATGGAAAGTACTTTAGGGCTTTGTCCCAAATCTGCGCACTGCCATAACATACAGGAGTGGGCACAATAGGGGAATACTGTATCAACGTCCGTGGCCCAAGACTATTCAACATCGCACCAAAAGATGTCAGAAACACTGCTGGGACAAGTGTAGAAGTTTTCAAGAGAAAACTATCCAAGTATTTTCACCAGGTGCCAGATGAACTAGGCTGTGATGGATATGTAGGCCCGAGGGCCGCCAGCAGCAACAGCAGCCTGGTTGACCAGGCAAACACCACACGAACCTGGTCCAAGACCGAGCTCCGAAAGTATAAAAACTCTTGAAACTCATCGAAGTTATTATCAAAGATAAATAGTTGAGCTCTGCCCGTCTACAACCTTCAAGGAATTAAGCGAGATACTTAAGTCACAGTATGACGCAGTGTACCCTGAGCTTGTAACCAGACAAAACACTGACACCCAAGATGAATTTTAAAAGAACGAGTCTGGAGCCTGAAGCAGTATCTTCCATCTTTCTGACATAACCCTAAGCCAACTCGACCTTCAAGAAGTTATTGATAGCATGTCATAGTCTCCTGCCTTCTGACCTCTGCTGGATCATCTGGTATACCTCTACCACTGGTGGATCATCTGGTATACCACTACCACTGGTGGATCATCTGGTATGCCACTACCACTGGTGGACCATATGGTATACCACTACCGCTGGTGGACCATATGATATACCACTACCACTGGTGGATCATCTGGTATACCACTACCACTGGTCGATCATCTGGTATACCACTACCTCTGCTGGATCATCTGGTATACCACTACCGCTGGTGGATCATCTGGTATACCACTACCGCTGGTGGATCATCTGGTATACCACTACCGCTGGTGGATCATCTGGTATATCACTACCGCTGGTGGATCATCTGGTATACCACTACCGCTGGTGGATCATCTGGTATACCACTACCGCTGGTGGATCATCTGGTATACCACTACCGCTGGTGGATCATCTAGTATACCACTACCACTGGTGGATCATCTGGTATACCACTACCACTGGTGGATCATCTGGTATACCACTACCACTGGTGGATCATCTGGTATACCACTACCACTGGTGGATCATCTGGTATACCACTACCACTGGTGGATCATCTGGTATACCGCTACCGCTGGTGGATCATCTGGTATACCGCTACCGCTGGTGGATCATCTGGTATACCACTACCACTGGTGGATCATCTGGTATACCACTACCACTGGTGGATCATCTGGTATACCGCTACCGCTGGTGGATCATCTGGTATACCGCTACCGCTGGTGGATCATCTGGTATACCACTACCACTGGTGGATCATCTGGTATACCACTACCACTGGTGGATCATCTGGTATACCACTACCACTGGTGGATCATCTGGTATACCACTACCACTGGTGGATCATCTGGTATACCACTACCACTGGTGGATCATCTGGTATACCACTACCACTGGTGGATCATCTGGTATACCACTACCACTGGTGGATCATCTGGTATACCACTACCACTGGTGGATCATCTGGTATACCACTACCACTGGTGGATCATCTGGTATACCACTACCTCTGCTGGATCATCTGGTATACCACTACCACTGGTGGATCATCTGGTATACCACTACCACTGGTGGATCATCGGGTATACCACTACCACTGGTGGATCATCGGGTATCCCACTGCCACACAAGGCACTAAAACTTTTATCTGCTTGAGCTAGCTGCCTCCCGCTCTCTCTCCATCTCTTGAAAAACCTTCGACTGTTGTGACAAACACGTCCGGCTTCTCTTCAGAGAACCCTATTCACGGAGCTCCTTTCTACTGGCAGAGGAGTAGAAAGGGGAAAGGAGAATAGGGAGGGGATGAAGGAAAATGAGTTAAAAGAAGTAAAATGTGAGGATTAAGGGAGCCTGGGGAGGGGAGGAGGGCGCCTCTCGCTTTCCTTTAAAGAAAAGTCTTTTCAGCGGGGTGCCTTGATGCTGCTAAAGTGCTCTTGATGCAAGGAAGTGGAACATTGCTTTATGACTGTGATGGTTCTATCATTGAGGCTGTGATGGTTCTATCATTGAGGCTGTGATGGTTCTATCATTGAGGCTGTGATGGTTCTATCACAGAGGCTGTGATGGTTCTATCATTGAGGCTGTGATGGTTCTGTCACTGAGGCTGTGATGGTTCTGTCACTGAGGCTGTGATGGTTCTATCATTGAGGCTGTGATGGTTCTATCATTGAGGCTGTGATGGTTCTATCACTGAGGCTGTGATGGTTCTATCACTGAGGCTGTGATGGTTCTATCATTGAGGCTGTGATGGTTCTATCATTGAGGCTGTGATGGTTCTGTCACTGAGGCTGTGATGGTTCTATCACTGAGGCTGTGATGGTTCTATCACTGAGGCTGTGATGGTTCTATCACTGAGGCTGTGATGGTTCTATCACTGAGGCTGTGATGGTTCTATCACTGAGGCTGTGATGGTTCTATCACTGAGGCTGTGATGGTTCTATCATTGAGGCTGTGATGGTTCTATCATTGAGGCTGTGATGGTTCTATCATTGAGGCTGTGATGGTTCTATCATTGAGGCTGTGATGGTTCTATCATTGAGACTGTGATGGTTCTATCATTGAGGCTGTGATGGTTCTATCATTGAGGCTGTGATGGTTCTATCATTGAGGCTGTGATGGTTCTATCATTCAAGCTGTGATGGTTCTATCATTCAAGCTGTGATGGTTCTGTCATTCAAGCTGTGATGGTTCTATCATTCAAGCTGTGATGGTTCTATCATTGAAGTTTGGAATCATTTGTTCTGTTGATATTAAAGAGATTAAGGACCATGCAGAGGGAGGGAGGAAGTCCCATTTGCATCACCGTTGGGGCCACCACCACTAATATTTGTGAAAGACCAACCAGAAGGAATCGACCTGAATATATACATGTATGTGTGTGTGTGTGTGTGTGTGTGTGTGTGTGTGTGTGTGTGTACTCAGTTGTGGTTGCAGGGGTCGAGTCATAGCTCCTGACCCCGCCTCTTCACTGGCCGCTGAGTCACTCTCCCTGCACCATGAGCTTTATCATACCTCTGCTTGAAGCTATGAATGGATGCTGCCTCCACTACATCGCTACCCAGACTGTTCCACTTCCTGACTATTCTGCGACTGAAGAAATACTTCCTATCATCCCTGTGATTCATCTGTGTCTTCAACTTCCAACTGTGTCCTCTTGTTGCTGTGTCCCATCTCTGGAACATTCTGTCTCTGTCCACCTTGTCAATTCCTCTCAGTATTTTATATGTCGTTATCATGTCCCCCTATCTCTCCTGTCATCGAGTGTCGTCAGGTCGATTTCTCTTAGCCTCTCCTCGTAGGACATACCCCTTAGCACTGGGACTAGTCTTGTTGCGAACCTTTGCACTTTCTCTAGTTTCTTTACGTGCTTGGCTACATGTGGTTTCCAAACTGGTGCAGCATACTCCAATATGGGCCTAACGTACACAGTGTACAGGGTCCTGAACGATTCCTTATTAAGATGGCGGAATGCTGTTCTTAAGTTTGCCTGGCTCCCATATGCTGCAGCAGTTATTTGGTTGATGTGCGCCTCAGGAGATGTGCCTGGTGTTATACTCACCCCAAGATCTTTTTCCTTGAGGGAGGTTTGTAGTCTCTGGCCCCCCTAGACTCTACTCCGTTTGCGGTCTTCTTTGCCCTTCCCCAATCTTCATGACTTTGCACTTGGTGGGGTTGAACTCCAGGAGCCAATTGCTGGATCAAGTCTGTAGCCTGTCCAGATCCCTTTGTAGTTCTGTTAGTGTGTGTGTGTGTGTGTGTGTGTGTGTGTGTGTGTGTGTGTGTGTGTCTGTCTGTCTGTCTGTCTGTCTGTCTGTCTGTCTGTTTTTGTATGTGTTGTGTCTGTACTTTATACTGTTAATGTATTCATATCCCCGCGTCCTTATCTCAGGAGACTTGATCTGGGATCGGGTTTTGACAGTTCTAGTTATCCAGCTTCTTTTTTCCTTGCAGCTGTGATAACACTGTTGTGACACTTGAATGTGTGATCGTCTGACATTATCACTTTGATGCTCCTAACATAAATATTAAGCTCGGTTCATTAGTCTGAGTTTTATACTTGGCTCCAATTTTTATTTTCTATATTTGTCCAAAGTGGGATACCGGCATTTGTTTTCATTGGACATCATATTGTTTCTGTGGCTCACTGGAAGATCCAGTTAGCTTCAACTGTAAAATTTGTCTTAAATGAATGCCACTTTTATACGGGTTCTAGCATCGTTTGTAAAAGGTGATACAATGGTTTGATTTATTAGTAGTAATGATAGAATTACTGGCAAAATGTTAGGTAAATGAACACAGATTCCACAATAAAATGTCACATTAGTTGCACCTGTGTCCATTTACCGTTATGATTTATGTCTTTGCCTCTGACACGAGAATGAGAAAGAAGATAGTGGCGAGTACTGTGCCTTGAGGAGAAGATCTTTCACTGTGGCAGCCTCTAAGTTTACTTTGTTGATCATAATTTTTAAGTTCTGTTTCTTAGAAAGTTAAGCATCCATCGGCCCACCTTTCCAGTTACTCCTTTTGGACGCATTTTGTGCGCTGTTACACCGTGATCACACTTATCGAAGACTTTTGCAAAGGTCGAGTACATAACATCTGCATTTTGTCTATCTTCCAGTGCATCCAAGACCATATATTGGTCCAGCAATTGCGCGAAGCAGGAGCAACCTGCTCTAAATCCACGTGGAATGGGTGGGCAGTGAGGGTTGGAATGTGAGGGTGCTAGCGGTAGGAGGAAAATGGTGATTATAAAACAGGAGGGAGGGGGAGGGGAAAGGAGGGTGAAGTGGCATGGTGGGCATAGGATAGAGAGGGTGTGGGAGTGGGATGGAGGGTGTGCAAGAAAGGTATACAGTACCGACAAGATGAAAGTTAAGACACATGTGCAACATCTGGTTATCTTTATTGTAGACGTTTCGCCATCCAGTGGCCTTATCAATACAGATTGTTGGACATAATCGGAAGACAGTAGAACTATATACAAAAGAGGAGGTAATCAGTCCCTCAGCCTTGGAGTTGGTGTTGAGCACCGTGGTTGTAGTGATTCTGAATCACTACACTCAACACCAACTCCAAGGCTGAGGGACTGATTACCTCCTCTTTTGTATATAGTTCTACTGTCTTCCGATTATGTCCTAGAATCTGTATTGATAAAGCCACTGGATGGCGAAACGTCTACAATAAAGATAACCAGATGTTGCACATGTGTCTTAACTTTCTGGATGGAGGGTGATGAATTGGGATGTTGTGCGTAGGATAGTGTGGGAGTAGGATGGGAGATTGTGTACCTACCTACCTGGAGTCTACCTGGAGATCGTTACGAAGGTCAACGCCCCCGCGGCCCTGTCCTTTACCAGGCCTCCCGGTGGATCAGGGCCTGATTAACCAGGCTGTTACTGCTAGCCGCACGTATTCCAAGGTACGAACCACAGCCCGGCTGGTCAGGTATTAAGGTTAGGTACCTGACCAGCTCCCTCTTGAAGGTAGCCAGGGTTCTATTGGGAATTTTCCTTATGCATTGTAGGAGGCTGTTGAACAGTCTTGGGCCCCAGATACTTGTTGTGTTTTCTCTTAGTGTACTCATTACATCCCTGCTTTGTCATTGCGGGGATGCTGCACCGCCTGCTGAGTCCTTTGCTTTCGTAGGGAGTGATTTGTGTGTGCTGATTTGGGACCAGTCCCTCTAGGATTTTCCAGGTGTAGATGTTTTATCTCTCGCCTGCATTACAAAGAGTACAGGTCAAGAGACTCCAAGCGTTCCCAGTAATTTAGGTGCTTGTCTGAAGTTATACGTGCAGCAGCTAAGGTTTTCTGTACGTTCTTTAGATCTGCGATTACACCTGCATTGAATGGAGCCGTTAGTGTACGGCAGTATTCCAGCCTAGAAAGAAATAATAACTTAAAAGGGATCATCATTGGCATGTCATCCTTTGTTTTGAAAGTTCTCATTATTCATCCTGTCATTTTCTCTGCCGATATGATGACACTGGTGTGATCCTTGAAGGTAAGATCCTCTAACATTAACACTCCCTAGTCCTGCACATTACGTTTTAGCTCTGTTGTGTGGTTAGAGTTTGTTGTGGCGCGGGATGGTGGGTGTGGATTGGACTAGAGTGTCGGATGTGGGTGTTGGAGTTGAATGGAGGTGGGTGAGAGGGCTTTGGTAGTAGAGTGGAGGGTTTGGGAACGGGCTAGAGGATGTGGGAATGAAATGGAAGGTATTGGGAGGGAAAAACAGGCAGCCAGGAAGAGAGGTGCGCGCTGACGAAGTTGTTTACCTGAAGCATCTGAACACCTGTCAGCACCAGCACTACTTCTGTGCCTAGTGGCCACATCTACACTCTCTCTCCCCTCCCTTCCATCATTACCGCTTCACTACCATTCCCCTCCTGTCATTCGTCTGCGCTCTCTGTCTCTCATTCGTACGCAAACGCGCACAACTACGCACGTTCGTACACAACAGACCATGGTCTATTGTCAAGTGCCTTTGATAAGTGGTAACTAACACGCAAAACTAGTAACTAATACACAAAAAATTACAATCACGTGGAGCCAGTAGTCATGTGGTACTAAGCTTCAAGTAGCTGGTGGAAAGGGGACTCGTGAAAGAAAGTGAGGAAGCGAGTAACAAAAATTGGGACTACAGAAGAGGGGACTACGGTGTCATGAAAAATTTTCTGAGCGAAGCAAACTGGCAAAGGGATGTGGAAAGCAAAGCCGTACAAGAAATAGAGATAACAGTCAGTGTCAAGAGGAAGAGGAATGATTTATGCTAAGCATGAAAAAAAAAAAAGATGCAAGAAAACCTGAGCCCAGTGCTTCATGAAGCATGTAGAGAGGTCGAGGGGAGGAGCAAAAGAACTTTGAAAAAATATAAAGCAAATCTAGATGCCGAAAACCAAGAAACAGAGGAGATGGAAACCAATGTGCAAGAAAAAGAAAATGGTGAAATGTAATTTTAAAATGATATAACGTTGAAGGCAACGGCAGAGCCAAAGTTCCTCCTCACCCACAAAAAAATATGAATGTTAGGAAGCAAGTGGTAAGACTGATTAAGGAGGAAGGTGAGCTAACAGTGTATGACATTGTATGTATAGTGTTTAGCAAAAGACTCTAAGTCTTCACAGAAGAAAGTTGAGAACTGCAGGAAGACGCTTGTCAGACCAACTGATACTGGATACTATCAACACAATAACAGTAGTGATGCGACTACAACAAGAGCTGGATGTAACAAAAGCAATGAGACCAGACCATATATCTCCACTGGTGCTGAGAGAAAGAACTCAATAACAATGTGACCCAGTAACAAAGATATTCAACCAAGCTCTCCGATTCAGACAGCTGACAAAAAAAATTCGGAAAAGGTAAATGTGGGCACTCCATTTCCTAGGCGCTGTACGGCTCTTAGGGGTTTGGTGTTTTCCCATAATTATAAGAATTGAAGAGCCAAGCCGAGGTACCCGAGAAGTGTAATCTAGTGTATAAAAGAAAATATACTTGATAAGAATTGGGACCTAGGAAGTAGGCTGGTAGATAGCAACCACCCAGGGAGGTCCTACCACCCTGCCAAGTGAGTGTGAAAGGGAAACATATAATTGTTGTACATTATGGTAGGATTCCTGGTGTGTCTTTTCTGTCTCATAAATATGCGGGATAACAGTTGCATCTTGCTACTTCTTCTTACACTTAGGTCACACTACACATGTGCATATATATATATATATATATATATATATATATATATATATATATATATATATATATATATATATATATATATAATATCCTTGCCCATCTGGGTTTTTTCAATTTTCAATTTTCAATTTTTTCTGCTTTATACATTAATAAATTTAAAAAGAGAAACTTTAGTTTAGTTTTTCTTTTTAAGTCACACAACCTCCGTGGGATAGGACCGGTTTGTTAAAAAAATAAAATAGGGTACGTGGGAATATGGGTTGGTAATAATTGGAGTTGCAAAAGATTCAGTGAAAGATTACCTGTATGTTTCCTGTAGTTAATTCCGGCTCTCGGCGACCCCGCGGGTAGGTCCTAGATCAAGCCTCAGGCTTGCTGTCCTGATCGACCAGACTGTTGATACTGGCCACACGCTGTTGGTCAAGTACTGATATGAAAAATTTCTCAAGTTCCCTCTTAAAGACGGCCAGAAGTTTATTGTCAATTTTCTTTATAAAGGAAGGGAGGGCATTGAAAAGTCTTGGTCCTCTTACACTTGAGTTATCTACCATTTTTTTCACTGGAGGTATTGTGCACCGTCTGGATCCAGATAATTTGTGAAGGTGTGGCAGTCTTGCATCTCGATATTAACGGTGTACTGCAGACACTAGTGAAAAAACAGATTGCGGAACAGGCTTTTATTTTGACCCCGTTTCGCTCTGTGTAGATCGTTATTAAGCTGTGACCTGATAGGTCACAGCTTAATAGGAGAGCGTAACGCTCTCCCAATAAAAGCTCTCAGTCTTCTAATTTCCTACATCTGATGGTAGATAGCAACCATCCAGGGTTGTTCTACCCTCCTCTTATGTAAGTGTGAACGGAAACCTCGTAAATGTTTACCACTCTGACAGGTGCTAACCCTTTTTTTCACCATTGTAAACATTTCAAATGGAATATAAATCTTGCACATTTATATTCGGTGTTTATATTTACCTTTCTTCTCGTAATAATTCTTATTCCTGTAATACATTCTTTCTAATTTATGAGACGTGGTCTGAGACCGTGTCGGGGGGGGGCGATGGTCCCCGAACCATTAACAGATAACAGAAAAGTTTAACATATTGCCTGGCGGTAAAAATGTGTACCTGCTTGTTAGTGAACTGTTGCAGGTTGCATTCTCCGAAAAATTTCTATGCAAGTTTTTAAGTAACTCCATTCCTGCGCGATCGTCACTTGCGCAGTCATCATGTGCGGGGGTCATCACCTGCGCAGTCATCATGTGCGGGGGTCATCACCTGCGCAGTCATCATGTGCGGGGTCATCACCTGCGCAGTCATCATGTGCGGGGTCATCACCTGCGCAGTCATCATGTGCGGGGGTCATCACCTGCGCAGTCATGTGCTGGGGTCATCACCTGCGCAGTCATCATGTGCGGGGGTCATCACCTGCGCAGTCATCATGTGCGGGGGTCATCACCTGCGCAGTCATCATGTGCGGGGGTCATCACCTGCGCAGTCATCATGTGCGGGGGTCATCACCTGCGCAGTCATGTGCGGGGGTCATCACCTGCGCAGTCATCATGTGCGGGGGTCATCACCTGCGCAGTCATCATGTGCGGGGGTCATCACCTGCGCAGTCATCATGTGCGGGGGTCATCACCTGCGCAGTCATGTGCGGGGGTCATCACCTGCGCAGTCATCATGTGCGGGGGTCATCACCTGCGCAGTCATGTGCGGGGGTCATCACCTGCGCAGTCATCATGTGCGGGGGTCATCACCTGCGCAGTCATGTGCGGGGGTCATCACCTGCGCAGTCATCATGTGCGGGGGTCATCACCTGCGCAGTCATGTGCGGGGGTCATCACCTGCGCAGTCATGTGCGGGGGTCATCACCTGCGCAGTCATCATGTGCGGGGGTCATCACCTGCGCAGTCATCATGTGCGGGGGTCATCACCTGCGCAGTCATGTGCGGGGGTCATCACCTGCGCAGTCATCATGTGCGGGGGTCATCACCTGCGCAGTCATGTGCGGGGGTCATCACCTGCGCAGTCATGTGCGGGGGTCATCACCTGCGCAGTCATCATGTGCGGGGGTCATCACCTGCGCAGTCATCATGTGCGGGGGTCATCACCTGCGCAGTCATCATGTGCGGGGGTCATCACCTGCGCAGTCATCATGTGCGGGGTCATCACCTGCGCAGTCATCATGTGCGGGGTCATCACCTGCGCAGTCATCATGTGCGGGGTCATCACCTGCGCAGTCATGTGCGGGGGTCATCACCTGCGCAGTCATCATGTGCGGGGTCATCACCTGCGCAGTCATGTGCGGGGTCATCACCTGCGCAATCATGTGTGGGGTCATCACCTGCGCAATCATGTGCGGGGTCATCACCTGCGCAGTCATGTGCGGGGGTCATCACCTGCGCAGTCATGTGCGGGGTCATCACCTGCGCAATCATGTGCGGGGTCATCACCTGCGCAGTCATGTGTGGGGTCATCACCTGCGCAGTCATCATGTGCGGGGTCATCACCTGCGCAGTCATCCTGTGCGGGGTCATCACCTGCGCAGTCATGTGCGGGGGTCATCACCTGCGCAGTCATGTGCGGGGTCATCACCTGCGCAATCATGTGTGGGGTCATCACCTGCGCAATCATGTGTGGGGTCATCACCTGCGCAATCATGTGCGGGGTCATCACCTGCGCAGTCATGTGCGGGGGTCATCACCTGCGCAGTCATGTGCGGGGTCATCACCTGCGCAATCATGTGTGGGGTCATCACTTGCGCAGTCATCATGTGCGGGGTCATCACCTGCGCAATCATGTGCGGGGTCATCACCTGCGCAGTCATCATGTGCGGGGGTCATCACCTGCGCAGTCATCACCTGGGGAAATAACAGTGTGAAAAACAGGTAAATAAGGAGGCATCCCTCCAGTCGGTTTATGATCAAGAGACGGGGCCCAGGCGCTGGATCTCGACCCCAGAAAGCGATATTAGGAGGCAAAATCTCTCATGGGAGAGAGATAGAGAGAGAGAGAGAGAGACACACACACAGACACAGACACAGACAGACAAAGAGGGGGGGGGGGAAGGGATGGAAGGGAGGAGGAGGAACTAGGCATTCCCTTAGGAAGTAAGATGGCCCGGGCTTGTGTTATTGTGGTTGATGATGATACTGATATATTCAAATTACCAGTAGCAGCAGCAGCAGTGATCATCTCCACCTAGGTGTCTCTACCTCTTTAGCAGCAACTGAGGCATAATGCTTGCTCTCACTTTTATATATCTACTACTCTCCTCCCTCCAACCTGTGTGTCACTTTTATTAGCATCATTATGTACATAGTTACCTTTTATCCAACACTTGAACATTTCCAGCAGGTACTGGAGTTTCTTACTCAGGACCAGAATGTTTTTTTACACTGAATCTTACTATCCAAAGAGATAGCGGAGGATTGTCTTCTGATGCTATCGTAAAGCCACAAAAGGATTACCTTCGGTACCACTATAATAAACTGCTTTAGATTATATATGTTTAAGTGTAACTTTAGTGCAGATTAAAGGCACGTGCCTTGCAGTTGCATCTTTTTTTCGTCATCGTAAAATTATTAGTAGTGAATTACGGCGGTACGTAATTTTGGGAATTGGAATTGCCAGTGAAATGATTAATGATACCCAGCCTCTTGGTGAAGGAGATAGGTGGGTCGGTCACTCTGTCAGGTTGATAAGGACGGAGACATTATCAGGGGATCGATCAGTTGGTGGTCAGGACAGTGTATTGTGGTCATTATTCAACTTGATAATGCAAGAGTCGCGAAATGTCATGAATACGACGCTCCTGGAGGAATTTTTATTACTTCTGTTTAACATTTATGTGAATGACCTTCCTCAACCAGAGTTTAATGACACAATTGTGACACAGTTTGCAGATGATGTTATTCATGTCGTCTCATCAACTCCAGTAACAGGAAAATACAAGTATGAGAGAGTCATAGAAAAAATGAATATTGAACTTCGTCGAACATCTAATTGGGAGAAGAAATGGAGAATTATGACTAATCCTGACAAGGTCCTTGTTAGCACGATAGGATGTTTTGCATCAACCATCGAAGATAAAGGGGGTATCTCCATCAGAGGTACACCTGTAGCCATTAAAAACCCTAACAAGATCTTGGGATATGAAATAGACAGGCTGCTCCACTCAACATCTCATGTAACTAAAAAGATCAACACAGCCAAAGCCGGTCTTAGCAGACTCTTTCGATTCAATCAAGCCCCTCAACATGTCAAAAAACATCTGTATAAAATGATAATAAGACCTATACTTGAATACCCTTGTGTCCCAATGTCATTAACAACAAAGACCAACATGCTACGGTTACAAAGGGTCCAGAATAGAGCTCTTCGCTTTATTACAGATACCAGGAGGAGAGACAGAGTTAAAATGGCAGATTTACACACACAGCAAGACATTACTGCCATAAATGTACGCATTGACACTCTAAAAAAGAAACAACTTTATACAATGCAAGAACTATACATGCCAGATAGAGAACATCCTATACAAGTGATAAATACCACCGATTACACCATCAATACTCCGCCTCACAGGACTCAAAGAATGACTCTCCCACAGAGGGTTCGTCGTTTTATTCATAAAGATGATTACCCTCGACCCATGATTTTGAGTAACTTACCTGACGAAGAAGATTGGATACCACCAGAACCCTTCTATGTATACTGAGAAAATCATCGCCCCCAATTAGGGAGACATCTTAAATAACTTTCTAATGTAAAATTATGCTATTGACTATTGTTGGACACCACCATTAAGAAGCTATTGTCACGAACTTATAAACTGGCCAGAAAATCATTGCCTTTCCTGTCGTATAAATATCTGTTGTGCAACTGCGAAAAAAAAAAAAAAAAAAAAAAAATGCAATTGCAACTTGTATAATTACTACCAATTCAGAGTCATGTAGTTATATACCTATTATATCTATGTGACTCTGATGGGTTAGTATTATACCTCTTAAAGAATACCTTATTAAATCACATACACATTTTAATTTGCACCAAAGTGGTT
Source organism: Cherax quadricarinatus (assembly GCF_038502225.1). Classification (NCBI taxonomy): domain Eukaryota; kingdom Metazoa; phylum Arthropoda; class Malacostraca; order Decapoda; family Parastacidae; genus Cherax; species Cherax quadricarinatus. Next base: position 9,460,715 of record NC_091364.1, on the reverse strand, counting down.
GGGCCACTTACCTTTAATATCCTACCTCTCCCCCCCTCCCACCCTTTTCCAATATTTCCATCCTTACCCATCCTTCTTCCTTACCCATCTTACCAAAGCTCTGGTCATCAGATCAAGATCAAGGCGCATGTTGTCGGTGGTCTGGGCCTGTATGGTTTATTTGCTCTTGACAACCCCGCTTCTTGAGCTTCGTGCAGTAGCACTACTGGTTTTTGTTTTATGTCTACTCAAGAGCTATAAGGTGTTTCCCTGGAACACTTCACCATCAGTCCATAATACCTCTCATATCTCTCTCTCTCTCATTCTCTCTCTCATTCTCTCTCTCTCTCTCTCACTCATTCTCTCTCTCATTCTCTCTCTCATTCTCTCTCATTCTCTCTCTCATTCTCTCTCTCATTCTCTCTCATTCTCTCTCTCATTCTTTCTCTCATTCTCTCTCTCATTCTCTCTCTCTCTCTATCTCACTCTCTCTCTCTCTCTATCTCTATCTCTATCTCTATCTCACTCTCATCTCTCATCTTTCTCATCTCTTATCTTTCTCATCTCTCTCATTCTCTCATTTCTCTCTCTCTCTCTCCCCCTCCCCCTCTCTCCCTCCCCCTCTCTCCCTCTCTGGAGAAGTATGACGAGTGAGGGGTCCCTCAAGGGTCGATTCATGACCCACTCTTGATTTTAATGCGCATAAATGATCTAGAATTTGGGATTTGTATACAGAATTGCAAACTTTGCCTGTCTAGGCATCCATAGAGACCTGGAAAAGCTGTCACAGTGATCAGAGGAATGGGTGATGACTCTCAAGGTGGATATAATTAATATATAACTTATGTGGAAATTCACTAAGAGACAGGGTAAAGACCTTGGAATGGTCACAGGACTAATATAAGCAGCAGGACCAACAGTATGTTTGGACTGGTCATGGACCAGGCCGCAGGGACGTTGACCCTCGGAACACACTCCAGGTATGATCCAGGTATAACAAGAAACTTGGAGCACAACTGAAAAAATACTGACACTGAACACTCCATATTGAATATATTATCCTGTTAAGAGCTCTTAGTATAAAGAAAATAGAGAAGCTTGCGATAGAAACCACAAAACTCTTGTCATTATAAAAAACAAACCGTATAAAACAAGATTTAAATCACTCATTTTGTTCTCAGACTTAAGAAAAAAATTTGGTTCTGATGGAACCTAATTTAAAAATTTAACAACATATTAAACAAGTTCCGTATGCTCAAGCACAAGGATCTTCGTGACACGGAATGTGACAGTTACAAGACCCAGAAGTATGACACCTCGTGGTAGGAGGGTCAACATAAATGTGACTGAGAGCTTATATCTTACCTTTGTTTGCTTCCAAGCTGCTCATGATATACCGTCGTTAGCGTTCACCTACACCACAATATCTGTAGGTAGAAGATCTAGTGGTGTCTACAGGTAGAGCAACTAGTGGTATCTACAAGTAAAAGAACTAGTGGTATCTACAAGTAAAAGAACTAGTGGTATCTACAAGTAGAACTTAATGGTAGACAGCCCCCTCCCCCCCCCCCGTGGGGGAAAGTGGAGTAGCATTATTAGTTGTTCTATACAGTAGGTGCACTATAACGCATGTCTTCCATCATCTCTCTCTCTCTCTCTCTCTCTCTCTCCTATAAATTCCATGACGTTTTTCAGGACTGTTTTTTGTTTCATGCTGGCTGACAGTCCGTAACCAAGATAGACGCAGATAGTCCTTAGATATCCTCGGTGCTGACTTTGCTATCTGCCTTTCACATTCTCTCTCTCTCTCTCTCTCTCTCTCTCTCTCTCTCTCTCTCTCTCTCTCTCTCTCTCTCTCTCTCTCTCTCTCTCTCTCTCTCTCTCTCTCTCTCTCTCTCTCTCTGCGTCATCAGGGCGCCATTTCCCCTCCTCTCACTGTTAAAGAGAAGCGGCAGGGGAATTTAGCCTGAGGGGGAGGAACAGGACTTTAGCAGACAGAGCAGCACACCCTTGACTTCCCTCCTTTCCCACTCTCCTTCACTCCTCCTCTAGTTTCTTTCCTCTCACTCTTTCCCTCCCTTCCTCCCCCACTCCTTTCCCTCCCCCCATTCCCCTCCCCCATTTCTACGTTTCACATTTCCTTTATTTTCTCCTTTCTCTCTTCTACTCTACCTCCTGTACTTCCTTCCCACTGTCGTCTGTGCCTTAAGTCAGCACACTTCGTGATCTCTTTCACAAATTGCCTGAACTGCGTGTCCAAACTCGTCCATGTCCACACACGACCCACTGTATGTCCATCCTCTACCCCGTGAACGTCCACCCACCCCCTGCTTGTCCACACAAAGGTTTAGTCAGGGACAAACCTGCGTGCGTTATTAATGATAGCTTACCAAGACAAAATAAGAAAAATGATTGTAACGACGGATTTTAAATACAAAAAGAAATCTCCTGTACAAAATACACAAACCCGCTCTTAAAAATGGGATCAAGTCTTCTTTGAGATAACGTAACGAGTTATGGCAGTAATGAAAACAAAAATCGTAAAGATAGGCAGCTTACCCCCCTTTACCTGTTGATTGTTCCGGGGGTCATCGCCCCCGCAGCCCAGTTTCGGACCAAGCCTCCTGGTTGATTGCCTGATCAGTCAGGCTGTTGGTGCTAGCGCTCCAACGTAGGTACTACAGCCTGGCTGAGCTGGAATTGACTTAGAGATTATCACATTTCTCTTGTAGACAGTTTTGAAGATCTCTCAATACCACTTCATATATAAAGGGTGTTGGGAGCTCTTGGTCCCTTATCCGAAGGATAAGTGAAGGACGTTTCCAGGAATGAATACCCCAGCGGCCCGATCCCAGACCATGCCTGATTAACCAGGCTATTACTGTTGGCCGCAAGCACTCCAACGTAACCCACAGTCTGGCTGGTCAGGCACTGATTATAATGAACTTGTCCGGTTCCCTCTTGAAGACCACCAGAAATTTGTTGGTAATTCGTCGTATGCAGGGAGGGAAGGCGTTGCAGAGTCGGGGACCTCTGACACTCATTGAATTCTTTCTTAGTGGAGGTAAACCATACCACGGTCGGGGTTAGAACCCGCGATCAGAGAGTCATAAAACTCCAGTGGAGGTATTTTGTAGCGTCTGCCAAGTCTCTTGTCATTCGGATTGATTTCGGTGTTCAGGTTTGGAACCAGTTCCTCCAGGATTTAGTATACCTTTTATATATATCTAATGGGTTTCGAAGCAGGTTTCCTACTCCCGGAGCCCGGCCCTGGGCCAGGCTTGTCTGGTCAACCAGGTTGTTGCTGTCGGTGACGCGCTGGTGCACATAGCCATCATAGCACTTACCTGCAATCTATCTGGAGTATATTCTGAGGGTCATCTTCCCCGCGACCCGACCCCAGTCCAGTTTCTTAAGTCAGTCACTGATCAACTGGGCTGTGGTGCTTATGTTGGAGTTTGTGCACCCAGCCGCGAGGAAGTTGACGCTCGGAACACACACCAAGTAGACTTAGTAAGTAGAAGATGAGGTATTCAGTACCTCAGTCTAGACGAAGGTGTAGTCTTGGTGAATCGGTTATGGCAGTGTACAGGTTTTGGACTCAACTACTTTTCTCATATTATAATCGTGTATCTCCTCTGTTTCAGCGAGTACATATTATAAGTCTGAGACGTTCCTGGTGGCTCTGTGTGGGCCGTAAATGATCTTCGTACCTGTTCCAGCTCTGATATTTTCCCTGCTCTGAACGGGGCCATCAACACTGAACAGTGCTCTAAGCAACGAAGCACAAGACTTAGCTGTAAGCTAAGGTTATAATTTAATAAAGTAATGACAGTGGATGTACAGTTAAGGTATTCGAAATATAAGAAACATTCATTGCCTTGCCGCTGTCAAACTACACAGTCTGGCAGCAAAAGACGAGACCTACCCTAGAGGCTTGGTTGGTCTTCGAATTTAGGCTGGTAGACGCTGTATACTCGGGGAGATAAGACGTGTCTGTCTCGTGGATTAAAGCAAGCTCCATAAATCCCGTGTGGATTACTGATTACAGTGTTGACGTGTACTTGGCTCTGTGAAGACCTGTTTGCGCGCTCTCTAGAATTGAAGCAAGATGCCCTCCATCGAGCAACTTTACCAACAGCTTAAGGAAGAATTGAGGTTGGCGAATTTGGAAATTAGGCGATTGACCGAGGAAAACAAGAAGATTCGTAGTCCTCCTGTTTTGAGTCCTCAGGTCAAGAAGGGAAACTGGTCAGTGGCTGGACAGCAGGGAAAGAAGTTGACGATTAAGAAGACGAATGGAAAGGTAGAAACGATGAAGAAGAAAGAGACTGCCGTGGAAACTGTTGTGGAAACATCCAATACATTCTCAGTGCTACCCGACGAATGTGAGTTGACTACTGGGAACGACACGACGAAAGACATTAAGGAAGGTAAGAATATTGTTGTTGTTGGGGATAGCCAAGTTAGGTATATGGATAGGGCGTTCTGCTTGAAGGACAGGAGTAGGAGACAGAGAGTTTGCTTTCCTGGGGCTGGGATGGAGGATATTGTTAGCCGTCTGGATGACATCATGAGAGGTAATGGGAGCAATCCTATTATCTGTCTCAGTGCTGGAGGCAACGATGTTGGCAGACGTAGGAGTGAGGACCTGATTAGCAGGTATAGGTCAGCAATAGAAATAATTAGAAGTAAGGGTGGGAACCCTCTCATATGTGGTATTTTGCCAAGGAGGGGAGTTGGAAGTGAATGGTTGTCCAGGGCAATTGGTGTCAATTGCTGGCTGGACAAATACTGTAAGGAAAATGCGGTAACATTCATTGACAACTGGGACCTCTTCTATGGCAGAAATGACATGTATGCTAGGGATGGGGTTCACTTATCTAGGTGTGGGGTGGAAGCACTGGCAACTGCAGTGGAGGGAGCAGTTAGGACTTTAAACTAGGAATAGTTAGTGGTATGGGTTTTGGCAGGAAAACAGTGAAGTCCCAGTGTAGTAATATTACGAGTTCTAGGGAAACTAGTAATAATAAGAACGAGATAGATATTGAAAAGCCAGGGACCTTGGGTGATAAGGACAGTAATAGGTTTAGTAGGAAAATAGAAATGAGCAGGAAGGGTAAAGAGAAAGGAGAGTCTTTCAATGTTTATTATGCTAATTGCCGTAGTGCTAGGAATAAGATGGACGAGTTGAGATTAGTTGCTAGTGTAGGTAACATTGATGTATTTGCCTTAACTGAGACGTGGTTTAATTCAAAAAGTCGGGACATGCCTGCGGAATGTCATATTCAGGGTTTTAAATTGTTCCAAGAAGATAGAAGTATTGGGAGGGGGGGTGGGGTGGCATTGTATGTCCGAGATCGCTTGAACTGTTGCATAAAAACGGGTATTAAGTCTGAAGTAACACATACAGAGTCTGTTTGGATAGAATTTTCAGAGGGGCATGAAAAACTGATTTTAGGAGTGATATACCGTCCCCCTAACTTAGATAGGGACCAAGGGAAACTACTATGGGAGGAAATTGTTAAGGCCACAAGGCACGATAATGTAGTAATTCTAGGAGACTTTAACTTTAGTCATGTTGATTGGAATTTCTTGACTGGGAATTTAGAATCGTACGACTTCTTAGAAGTATTTCAGGATTGTTTTTTGAAGCAGTTTGTGACAGAACCTACAAGGGGAAATAACCTGCTTGACTTAGTTATGGCAAACAATGAATCCCTTGTTAATAATTTAGAAATTTCAGAGGAACTGGGTGCTAGCGACCACAAGTCAATTACATTTAGCATTGAATGGAAGTACGATAGTAGCGATAACTCAGTAACAGTCCCAGATTTTCGCTTAGCAGATTACGATGGGCTTAGAGAACACTTATCATCTGTTGACTGGGGTAACGAAGAGAGCTATCAATATGACAGTTTTCTGAACACTATACATGCTGCTCAAAGAGCGTTTATCCCATATAAAGAAATTAGATCAAATAGAAATGACCCAAAATGGATGAATAATAGGCTCAAATATCTACTAGGGCATAAGAAAGGAATTTATAGGCGTATCAAAAGAGGTGAGGGTCATCTTATGAATCAGTATATTGACATTAAGAGGGACATTAAAAAGGGGATAAGAAAAGCTAAAAGGGACTATGAAATTAAAGTTGCTAGGGATTCTAAAACTAACCCAAAAAGTTTTTTCCAGGTCTATAGAACAAAAGTTAGAGATAAGATAGGTCCCCTTAAAAATAACTATGGGCACCTTACTGACAATGAGAATGAAATGTGCTTGATTTTAAATAATTATTTTCTCTCAGTTTTTACACAGGAAGACACTAACAATATTCCAGTAATTAATTTTTACAGTGGGCTAGAAGAAGATAAATTATGTAACATCACAGTCACTAGTGAGATGGTTGTGAGGCAGATAGACAGACTGAAGCAAAATAAGTCGCCGGGTCCTGATGAGGTTTTTTCAAGGGTTCTTAAGGAATGCAAAATGGAACTCTGTGAACCATTAACTAATATTTTTAATTTATCTCTTCAAACAGGTGTAGTGTCTGATATGTGGAAGATGGCTAATGTAACTCCTATTTTTAAAACAGGGGACAAGTCGTTACCGTCAAATTACCGCCCAATAAGCCTGACCTCAATTGTAGGCAAATTACTAGAGTCAATTATAGCTGAGATTATAAGAAGCCATCTCGATAAGCATAGCTTGATTAATGATACTCAGCATGGATTCACAAGAGGCCGGTCTTGTCTAACTAATTTATTAACTTTCTTCAGTAAAGCTTTTGAGGCTGTTGACCACAATAAAGAATTTGATATTATTTACTTAGATTTTAGTAAGGCTTTTGATAGAGTTCCGCACCATAGACTGTTAAAGAAAGTGGCAGCTCATGGCATTGGGGGAAAAGTGCTCTCGTGGATCGAGTCATGGCTCACTGACAGGAAGCAGAGAGTGTCCATAAATGGGGTTAAATCCGAGTGGGGATCTGTAACAAGTGGCGTTCCACAGGGATCAGTCTTGGGCCCGTTGTTATTTATAATATATATCAATGATCTTGATGAGGGAATTACTAGTGATATGAGCAAATTCGCCGATGACACAAAGATAGGTAGGATAATTGATTCAAACGTAGATGTTAGGGAACTTCAGGAGGATTTAAACAAACTCTATTCTTGGTCAGAAAAGTGGCAGATGCAGTTCAATGTAGATAAATGCAAGGTTCTGAAGCTTGGGAGTGCCCATAACCCTAGTACTTATAAATTAAATGATGTAGAACTTAGCCATACAGATTACGAAAAGGACTTGGGGGTTATGGTGAGCAGCAACCTTAAACCAAGACAGCAATGCCTAAGCGTACGTAATAAGGCAAATAGATTACTGGGATTTATATCAAGAAGTGTAAGCAACAGAAGTCCAGAGGTCATACTGCAGCTTTATACATCATTAGTAAGGCCTCACCTTGATTATGCAGCTCAGTTCTGGTCTCCGTATTACAAAATGGACATAAATTCGTTAGAAAACATTCAGCGTAGGATGACTAAATTAATACATAGCATCAGAAATCTTCCTTATGAAGAAAGATTGAAGACTCTTAAGTTACATTCACTTGTTAGACGAAGAATGAGAGGAGACCTGATCGAAGTGTATAAGTGGAAGATAGGTATTAATAAAGGGGATATTAATAAGGTCTTGAGGATGTCTCTCCAAGAGAGAACGCGCAGTAATGGATTTAAATTAGATAAGTTTAGATTTAGAAAGGACATCGGAAAGTATTGGTTTGGAAATAGGGTAGTTGATGAGTGGAACAGTCTACCTAGTTGGGTTATTGAGGCTGGGACTTTGGGTAGTTTCAAATCTAGGTTGGATAAGTACATGAGTGGGATGGGTTGGATTTGAGTGGGACTTTCACATCAGAGCTTATTTCTTGGGTGGCATTGAAAATTGGGTAGGGCAAATGTTTTGTTAGTGGGATGAATTGTAAAGGACCTGCCTAGTATGGGCCAGCAGGCCTCCTGCAGTGTTCCTCCTTTCTTATGTTCTTATGTTCTTATGACAGTACCAGTCGAGAAATGTCCTCCTGAGTCACTTGCGATAAGTCCTGCCCAGTTGCTGAGTACTGACGACTCACCAGCAGGTTGTGCCCCAGGTTGAACTGTTCAACAACCTCCCATCAAGCATTAGGGGAATTGCCAATAAACCCCTGGCTGCCTTCAAGAGAGAGCTGGACAGATACCTAAAGTCAGTGCCGGATCAGCCGGGCTGTGGCTCGTACGTTGGACTGCGTGCGGCCAGCAGTAACAGCCTAGTTGATCAGGCCCTGATCCATCGGGAGGCCTGGTCGTGGACCGGGCCGCGGGGGCGTTGATCCCCGGAATAACCTCCAGATCCAGGTAACGTAGGCCCTTGGTCAGTCACTCCCAGCTCAGAGTAAGACTTTGTACACTGGAGTACATCAAGGTAAGTCAGTATGATTGCCTGATACAGTGTTAGAAAATTGTGTGATAACCTTAGACATGGCTGGTAGTTTACAGACCTGAATGGTCTGTGGAGACGTGTCTACTAGGGAGCTTCACCTCTTACTCTCTACACTCATTCTAGTAAGTGTTACAAAGTATTGTTATGGTAACCTTGGTAACTGATACCGACAAATTGGTTTAAAAAGACAGGTGAGCAAACACTAGGACATAAATATGTGCTTGTGTTTGCTCACGTGACTTTTCAACCACCCCTTAATATGTGTTCTTTATACAATCCAATCGGGCAAGTCTTCCACTAATGGGAAACAAGACATGGAAAGGCTGGCGTCTATGAGTGGTTGTATGATTGATATAGTCAGGAATTAAACAGTAAGTCATTTAAGGCTTTTTTCGACACGTTCTCCAGATCTCCAATTTTGCATGCCTTATAAGGGCTATTAGTTTGCGGGAATACTCCAATCTAGGTAGAACAAAGTGACTTGAAAGTATATTATTGTTTTGAAGGTTCTAGCTGCCTAACCTCTCAGTTTCCTTGTAGTTATGATGGTAACATTGTTGTGATCTTCGAATGTTAGATCTTCGTTCTGCGCATTTCTGGTCTTCTGAACGATTAAGTTCTTTATATTCTGTTCCAGATTTCATTTTCTCAAATTTTTCATAGCGAAGCCACTGAAATTTATCCTCGTTGAACATCAGTTATTTTCTTTGGCCCACTTGTTAGACTTCTTTCTTGTTGTCTTGCAGATTTGCTGTGCCACTTTCAAGCAAATTTTAATATTGCAAAGAATAATACAGTGCTATGGTTCTTAGGTATTGTGTTTTGTTGACTCGTACTCTTTGGGTTCATTTATTGACTATTACTCTTTGGGTTCACTTTGACGACTATTACTCTTTGGGTTCACTTTGTTGACTATTACTCTTTGGGTTCAGTTTGTTGACTATTACTCTTTGGGTTCAGTTTGTTGACTATTACTCTTTGGGTTCAGTTTGCTGACTATTACTCTTTGGGTTCAGTTTGTTGACTATTACTCTTTGGGTTCAGTTTGTTGACTATTACTCTTTGGGTTCAGTTTGTTGACTATTACTCTTTGGGTTCAGTTTGTTGACTATTACTTTTTTGGGTTCACTTTGTTGACTATTACTCTTTGGGTCCGAGTTTTAGACAATTGAAGACGATCTATTTTACCAGTTATTTTTCTTTGTATTGATTGTGCGACCTGTTATTTAAATACTAATAAAAGTATTGAGAAATAGATGATTAAACTTAATTACAAAACTCTAATTGAAAATATTAGATATTTTGGCTAACGTGTTTATTAACTGACATTTAACCTAATGAAGGTATTGACTGTCTAGTTACTGGACTAACTTATCAGATTGACTTCTTACTGGGCTGACTTCTTCTTACTGGGCTGACTACTTCTTACTGGGCTGACTTCTTACTGGGCTGACTTCTTACTGGGCTGACTTCTTACTGGGCTGACTTCTTACTGGGCTGACTTCTTACTGGGCTGACTTCTTCTTACTGGGCTGACTACTTCTTACTGGGCTGACTACTTCTTACTGGGCTGACTTCTTCTTACTGGGCTGACTTCTTCTTACTGGGCTGACTACTTCTTACTGGGCTGACTTCTTACTGGGCTGACTTCTTCTTACTGGGCTGACTTCTTCTTACTGGGCTGACTACTACTTACTGGGCTGACTTCTTACTGGGCTGACTTCTTACTGGGCTGGCTTCTTATTGGGCTGACTTCTTCTTACTGGGCTGACTTCTTCTTACTGGGCTGACTTCTTCTTACTGGGCTGACTTCTTCTTACTGGGCTGACTTCTTCTTACTGGGCTGACTTCTTCTTACTGGGCTGACTTCTTCTTACTTGGCTGACTTCTTACTGGGCTGGCTTCTTCTTACTGGGCTGGCTTCTTCTTACTGGGCTGACTTCTTATTGGGCTGACTTCTTATTGGGCTGACTTCTTATTGGGCTGACTTCTTATTGGGCTGACTTCTTATTGGGCTGACTTCTTATTGGGCTGACTTCTTATTGGGCTGACTTCTTATTGGGCTGACTTCTTACTGGACTAACGTCTTATTGGACTTATTAATAGATTGATTTATTGCTGGACTAAGCACTGAAATGACTTGTTACCTAACTGAACCTAACAACTTGTTACCTAACTGAACCTAACAACTTGTTACCTAACTGAACCTAACAAGTTGTTACCTAACTGAACCTAACAACTTGTTACCTAACTGAACCTAACAACTTGTTTACTGGTAATTGACCCTGCTAATTTCTTTCTTGGACTCCGAACACGGGTTAAAGGTTGCACGTCACAAGTACCAGTACCATACCTGTGACGGGTATTGCTCGGCGTCTGGGTAGTTTATTTTCTGAGGGAGTAATAGGAATGTTGAATCACCCCCAGTAGTTTTTTTGTCATGTTCGTTCTGTGGAACCCTTTCCGCCCTCCACACACACACTTTTGATAGTTTGGTACCAAAATTTTGATTGCCTGGTACCAGATTTGCATACCACGTTATTTTGATATGCTCGTATCAAAATTTGAAGACTTAGAGTACGGTCGAATTTCAGTGTCCCGAAATTTTTAGTCAGAGGACGCCACTGCGTAATAAAAATGTCTTAAAAATAAAACACACACACGCACGCTCTCACACAAGGCAACGTCTCCCCCCCCCCACACACACACATGATAACATACAACTAATCAAGTGTCTATTGACAAGGTGTCTTTGGCAGATGGTAACTAACACTTCTGAAAAGGGTTCTCATATCAAATGGATGGTGTATGTTGGCAGTGTTCTCCAATTGTGCCCAAAGACATCCCTTTCACTGGGTTTTGTGTATTTCCTTTGAATTCTTCTTTTTCCCACACTTTAGCAGTTGAAATTTCTTATCACTGAAGTGTCGCAGCCCCGGGTGTGAAATGTGCTGCTATGAGGATGAAGAACTGTGAAGGTACCAGGACTGTCTTGGGAATATCAAAGTATATCAAGGTGGGGTACTAAGCGATTTTGTTTAAGGTTAATTATTATTTTTACTGCTGCTCTTTCTGAACGTTTAAAAATCTTGAATATGCTTTTTCTGAAATTTGAAACACAGGAAGCTTTTACTACAACCTTCAAAAAAAAAAAAAAAAAAAAAAAGAGAAATTTAATAATTTATAATTTTTTACTTTGTAGCACTAAAGTTTCCACCAATACGGAGTGACCCGGAGAAGGAAATACATCATCACTCAGTCCCTGCTATCTTTTCAAATGATCACAGACATAACAATCGAAATAACCCTTCAAGCTGCAACATCCTTGCCCAACAAAGTGCAAGCACTTTGTATTGACAACTAATATGTGGAAGATGTGTGTGTGTGTGTGTGTGTGTGTGTGTGTGTGTGTGTGTGTGCGCGCACGCGCGGAGGAAAGGTCTAGGCGCCGTTGTGAACATTCCTTGCACTGACTGATGAAGTCTGAATCCTGCTGAAAGTGGTATAGTGACCTTGTTTGCATATCATTAGAGCGCACGGAGACAAATTTCTTGGTAATGTGCAGAGCAGCCGTGGTTGTGTGTGTGTGTGTGTGTGTGTGTGTACACCTAATTGTGGTTGCAGGGGTCTAGTCACAGCTCCTGGCCCCGCTTCTTCACTGGTCACTACTAGGTCCACACACTCCCTGCTCCATTGAGCTTTATCGTACCTCTTCTTAAAGCTATATATGGATCCTACCTCCGCTACATCACTTTCCAAACTATTCCACTTCCTGACAACTCTGTGACTGAAGAAATACTTCCTAACATCCCTGTGACTCATGTGAGTCTTCAACTTCCAATTGTGACCCCATGTTGCTGTGTCCCATCTCTGGACCATCCTGTCTGTCCACCTTGCCGATTCCTCTTAGTACTTTACATGTCGTTATCATGTCTTCCTCATCCTGTCTACCAGTGTTGCCAGGTCGATTTCCCTTAGCTGTGGGACTAGTCTTGTTACAAACCTGTGCATTTTCTCTAATTTCTTGACGTACTTGACCAGGTGTGTGTGTGTGTGTGTGTTCACCTGTGTGTGATTACAGGGGTCGATTCGAAGCTCCTGGCCCCTCCTCTTCGCTGGTCGCCACTAGATCCACTCTCTCCCTGCTCTAAAGAGCCTTGTCGTGCCTCCTTTTAAAGCTATGTATAGATCTTGCTTCCACTGCATCTCACTCCAGATTGTTCCACTTCCTGACAACTCTGTGTGTGTGTGTGTGTGTGTGTGTGTGTGTGTGTGTGTGTGTGTGTGTGTGTGTGAATTCACAGGTTATTGATAACTGCCTTGGCAGCCATTTTAGATTTTTCACATTCTTCAAGGGTGACGCAGTGCCTCTCACTGGATTATCAGTCTAGTCACCTGAAAGACTCAAATTCTCCTGAAAACAGTTAGGTACAAAATTCCAGGTTCGAGAAAAAAGATGGGTGTGTCAACTAGACTAGAAGACAATACTAAATACAGAACACTCAGAGGTATGGAGAAGAGGGACACTGAAGACGAATAGTACAAGGCGACTGTTGGAAAAGATTGACACATTTAACAGAGGAATTTTGAGATGTTGCTCGTGTGGAAGTGAACTTGACAAAGGAAGGCAAGTTTAAATAAAGTTTCTGTTTGCAAACTCGCTCGCTTTTCACAGGTACACACTAACAATGTATATATAAATCTTGGTAAGTGATACATGTGGTTTAAAAAGATACTTGAGTAAACACTGGGATATTTATTAGAAAACTTCACTTGCTGGGACCCTGATGAAAGTCCCAGGTCCCAAATGCTTTCTAATTTGTCCTAGTACGCATTTGTTCACGTGTCTTTGCACCACTAACAAGGCATTGAGTAAGGCAAATGAGACCACAAAGAGGAGTCAGGGTAGTACAGAAGTGGAATAAACTAAAAAGGGATATATTATTCATCTACTTTTGTTTGCAGCGATTGAAGCGTAGCTCCTGGCCCCCCGATCATATCTGTTCTTTATCTGTGTATAGTGTAGCAGAAGCAAAAAATAATAGTTTCAAAACGATAGATAGTAACTTCATATAAGGACACTCGTTAGGAAGTGAAGGAGCGGCGGCGCTCTACAACTTACGGCTTAAAAACTTAAAAAATAAAGAAAATTATAACGATATAGTTACATGAACGTAAACCTTATCAATATTATCTTTAACAAAATTGCCCACAAGTTACTTTCTTTACAATACTAAAATAATGGCGATGATGTTCCACATTGAGTGCCGTTGAGCTAGAGGCGTCTCAGTGTCTTCCCCTTGAGCAAAAATGATTAAAAAAGAAGGTTGAGCATGATAATATTTGGAAATGACAGCTCATATACCCTATAACAGTGGTTCTCAAGGTGTGGGCCGTGACCCCGGGAGGGACAGAGAGCTATTCCAGGGGTCCTCCAAACTTGACAGCAAGTATTGCTCCTTCAGCTTGATTTCTTCTGTTATCCATGTGCGAGTCCGCAAAATCTTTTGAGGTTCAGAAAAAGGGTGTCGTACCGGAAAAGGATGGAAAACTGCCGTAAAACATCCTCCAAGTCTCTGCTGTTCCACACTACTGATCCACTACCATATAACATCCTCTGCTTCTCCTCACTATTAGTTACAAGTTTTTCCCTGCCATCGAGAGTTTCTTTCCAGGAAAGTACTTTAGACTCCCTAAAAAATACATATATTTTCGAGGAGGGTGAGGAAGAGAATTCCACTTTTTTCATTTACTTGGTAGTAAATCGTTTCACCGACGGGGAAAGTTCTTGGGTCTCGCTTAATTTTTGTTTCAAGACAAGTTTGTGTTTCTTGATGATTGTGTGTCCCAGGAAGTGTCTTTGTGATGAATGATTGGCTCGAGGGGTCCTGCAACAAATTGCAACTCCAGCCGCTGGATTTATTTTCTGCCCTGGGAAGCCATGTTTGGTGTGTGGGTGTGGGGTGAGGGGAGTGGAAAGTATAGTGTATGGGGGGGAATGTAATGTGTGTGTGGAGGTGTAGGTTGGGTATGTGTTTGTGTGCTTGTTAGTTAGTTACCAGTTGTCAAAGGCAATTGTCGATAGACACTTTGCCTGTTGTGTATTTTCTCTCTCTCCTTCCCAGCGAGGAAGCGAAGGAAAAATAATAAAACAAGTTAGTGTGTATTTGTGTGATTCTGTGTGAGTGTATGGCGGTGGAGGGTGAGGAAGTGTAGTGTGGCGAGTGTGTGCGAGTACGCGTGTGTGTACTCTCCGAATTGTGTTCGTGGGGGTCCAGTCCTGTCTCCTGGCTTCCCCTTTCATATTAAGATTTATTAATCAGCATTTTTGGTATCTGAGCCCTGTCCTCTCTACTCTTAAAACTGCGTATTATGATTTAACGTTCTCGCCTACGTTCCATGGAGCACAGTTCGAAGGTGCTCGACTGAGTTTGTACGAGCAGTGAACGATCTCTATATAGTCTAACTTTGCAGTTTCACCTGTCATAAAATGGGCTGTCAATTTCAACAATATTCCAACCTAGAGAACAAGTGACTTGAGTATCAGCATAGTCTTGTTAACTGTTTTGAATGTTCTACTTAATCATCTCGTCATTCTCCTTTCGACTGTCATAACATTGTTGTAATTCTAGAATGTAAGATCTTCTAGCATTATCATTCCCAAGTCTCTAAGTCTGATAATATATACTTCATGGATGCTTGAAGAACGTTTCTGGGTGTCACTGAAGGCCCAGACCAGGACGTCTGGATGATGAAGGCTGTCTACACGCAGTTCTGCGTACGAACCATACTCAGGCTGGTCAAACACTGATCTGAATAACTTGTCCAATTCCCTCTTGAAGACCGTCAGAGGTTTGTTAGTAATACTCTTTATGCTTTGAGGATGGGGGGCGTTGAAGAGTCGGGTACCTTCGACATTCATCGAGTTCTCTCTTAGTGTACTTGTCACACCCCTGCCTTGTAGTGGAGTTATTTTGCATCGTCTGTCAAGTTTCTTGGTGTCATACAGAGTGATTTCGGTGTTCAGGTTTGGGGCCAGTCCCTCCAGTAGTTCAGATATTTGATTAAATACATACTGAGGGGCTTCCTTGAAGATGGTCGTCAGTATACAGTAGTATTCCAGCCTGGAGAGAACATGTGTATCAGCATCTCATATTTTTCAAAATTCTAGTTATCCAGCTGATCATTTTCAATGCAGTGGTAGTGGCAACATTATTGTGATCCTTGAATGTGAGGTCTTCCGACATCATTACTCCTAAGTCTCGCGTATGGAAGTTTCGCTCTATTTAATGATTTGAGTGAGGAATTACTAGCAAACCTGACCCCCACTATTACCGTAACAAGTGTAGAAGTTTTCAAGCTGGTTCACTACCTCATCCAAGTGCTAGATCAACCAGGTTGTGGGTAAGTGGGGAAACACCCTCGTTAACCAGGCAAACAACAGAAAAGTCTGGCCCTTGGCCAGGCTGCAGGTGTAGGAATACTCAAAACTGGTCACAGGTGTATCATTTATTTCAACTTAATGGCGTCAGTTGTGCACCTCTATTATTGTGCTCTGTGAAATATTGCTGGTGATTGAAGGTAATTACCAAGGATGAGCAGCCTTGTTACCAGCATGTGACTGTGTAGCCTTGTTACCAGCATGTGACTGTGTAGCCTTGTTACCAGCATGTGACTGTGTAGCCTTGTTACCAGCATGTGACTGTGTAGCCTTGTTACCAGCATGTGACTGTGTAGCAGTGTTACCAGCATGTGACTGTGTAGCAGTGTTACCAGCATGTGACTGTGTAGCAGTGTTACCAGCATGTGACTGTGTAGCAGTGTTACCGGCATGTGACTGTGTAGCAGTGTTACCAGCATGTGACTGTGTAGCCTTGTTACCAGCATGTGACTGTGTAGCAGTGTTACCAGCATGCGACTGTGTAGCAGTGTTACCAGCATGTGACTGTGTAGCAGTGTTACCAGCATGTGACTGTGTAGCAGTGTTACCAGCATGTGACTGTGTAGCAGTGTTACCAGCATGTGACTGTGTAGCCTTGTTACCAGCATGTGACTGTGCAGCCTTGTTACCAGCATGTGACTGTGTAGCAGTGTTACCAGCATGTGACTGTGTAGCAGTGTTACCAGCATGTGACTGTGTAGCAGTGTTACCAGCATGCGACTGTGTAGCAGTGTTACCAGCATGTGACTGTGCAGCCTTGTTACCAGCATGTGACTGTATAGCAGTGTTACCAGCATGTGACTGTGTAGCAGTGTTACCAGCATGTGACTGTGTAGCAGTGTTACCAGCATGTGACTGTGTAGCAGTGTTACCAGCATGTGACTGTGCAGCCTTGTTACCAGCATGTGACTGTGTAGCAGTGTTACCAGCATGTGACTGTGTAGCAGTGTTACCAGCATGCGACTGTGTAGCAGTGTCACCAGCATGCGACTGTGTAGCAGTGTCACCAGCATGCGACTGTGTAGCAGTGTTACCAGCATGCGACTGTGTAGCAGTGTTACTAGCATGTGACTGTGTAGCAGTGTTACCAGCATGTGACTGTGTAGCAGTGTTACCAGCATGTGACTGTGTAGCAGTGTTACCAGCATGTGACTGTGTAGCAGTGTTACCAGCATGTGACTGTGCAGCCTTGTTACCAGCATGTGACTGTCTAGCAGTGTTACCAGCATGTGACTGTGTAGCAGTGTTACCAGCATGTGACTGTGTAGCAGTGTTACCAGCATGTGACTGTGTAGCAGTGTTACCAGCATGTGACTGTGTAGCAGTGTTACCAGCATGTGACTGTGTAGCAGTGTTACCAACATGCGACTGTGTAGCAGTGTTACCAGCATGCGACTGTGTAGCAGTGTTACCAGCATGCGACTGTGTAGCAGTGTTACCAGCATGTGACTGTGTAGCAGTGTTACCAGCATGTGACTGTGTAGCAGTGTTACCAGCATGTGACTGTGTAGCAGTGTTACCAGCATGTGACTGTGCAGCCTTGTTACCAGCATGTGACTGTGTAGCAGTGTTACCAGCATGTGACTGTGTAGCAGTGTTACCAGCATGTGACTGTGTAGCAGTGTTACCAGCATGTGACTGTGTAGCAGTGTTACCAGCATGTGACTGTGTAGCAGTGTTACCAGCATGTGACTGTGTAGCAGTGTTACCAGCATGCGACTGTGTAGCAGTGTTACCAGCATGTGACTGTGTAGCAGTGTTACCAGCATACCAGCATGTAACTGTCTAGCAGTGTTACCAGCATGTGACTGTGTAGCAGTGTTACCAGCATGTGACTGTGTAGCAGTGTTACCAGCATGTGACTGTGTAGCAGTGTTACCAGCATGTGACTGTGTAGCAGTGTTACCAGCATGTGACTGTGTAGCAGTGTTACCAGCATGTGACTGTGTAGCAGTGTTACCAGCATGTGACTGTGTAGCAGTGTTACCAGCATGTGACTGTGTAGCAGTGTTACCAGCATGTGACTGTGTAGCAGTGTTACCAGCATGTGACTGTGTAGCAGTGTTACCAGCATGTGACTGTGTAGCAGTGTTACCAGCATGTGACTGTGTAGCAGTGTTACCAGCATGCGACTGTGTAGCAGTGTTACCAGCATGCGACTGTGTAGCAGTGTTACCAGCAGTGTTACCAGCATGCGACTGTGTAGCAGTGTTACCAGCATGCGACTGTGTAGCAGTGTTACCAGCATGCGACTGTGTAGCAGTGTTACCAGCATGCGACTGTGTAGCAGTGTTACCAGCATGCGACTGTGTAGCAGTGTTACCAGCATGCGACTGTGTAGCAGTGTTACCAGCATGCGACTGTGTAGCAGTGTTACCAGCATGTGACTGTGTAGCAGTGTTACCAGCATGCGACTGTGTAGCAGTGTTACCAGCATGCGACTGTGTAGCAGTGTTACCAGCATGCGACTGTGTAGCAGTGTTACCAGCATGCGACTGTGTAGCAGTGTTACCAGCATGCGACTGTGTAGCAGTGTTACCAGCATGCGACTGTGTAGCAGTGTTACCAGCATGCGACTGTGTAGCAGTGTTACCAGCATGCGACTGTGTAGCAGTGTTACCAGCATGCGACTGTGTAGCAGTGTTACCAGCATGCGACTGTGTAGCAGTGTTACCAGCATGCGACTGTGTAGCAGTGTTACCAGCATGCGACTGTGTAGCAGTGTTACCAGCATGCGACTGTGTAGCAGTGTTACCAGCATGCGACTGTGTAGCAGTGTTACCAGCATGCGACTGTGTAGCAGTGTTACCAGCATGCGACTGTGTAGCAGTGTTACCAGCATGTGACTGTGTAGCAGTGTTACCAGCATGCGACTGTGTAGCAGTGTTACCAGCATGCGACTGTGTAGCAGTGTTACCTGTGTAGCATGCGAATGTGTAGCAGTGTTACCAGCATGCGACTGTGTAGCAGTGTTACCAGCATGCGACTGTGTAGCAGTGTTACCAGCATGCGACTGTGTAGCAGTGTTACCAGCATGCGACTGTGTAGCAGTGTTACCAGCATGCGACTGTGTAGCAGTGTTACCAGCATGCGACTGTGTAGCAGTGTTACCAGCATGCGACTGTGTAGCAGTGTTACCAGCATGCGACTGTGTAGCAGTGTTACCAGCATGCGACTGTGTAGCAGTGTTACCAGCATGCGACTGTGTAGCAGTGTTACCAGCATGCGACTGTGTAGCAGTGTTACCAGCATGCGACTGTGTAGCAGTGTTACCAGCATGCGACTGTGTAGCAGTGTTACCAGCATGCGACTGTGTAGCAGTGTTACCAGCATGCGACTGTGTAGCAGTGTTACCAGCATGCGACTGTGTAGCAGTGTTACCAGCATGCGACTGTGTAGCAGTGTTACCAGCATGTGACTGTGTAGCAGTGTTACCAGCATGCGACTGTGTAGCAGTGTTACCAGCATGCGACTGTGTAGCAGTGTTACCAGCAAGAGACGGTGCTGAAAAGTCAAGAGACCTCTGACACTCGTGGGGTTTTCTCAGTGTATTCTTCGTACCGTTGCTCTTTATTAGTGGTACTCTGCACCGTCTGCCAAGCCTCTCGTTTCCATATGGAATGATTTTGTTCAGGTTTATGACCATTCCCTCCAGGATTCTCCTGGTGTAAATTATGATGTACCGTTCTCTACTGTATTCCAAGATGTACAGACGAAGATACTTCAAATGTTTCCAATAGTTTAGATGTTCGATTAAATGTACACGGCCAGTATTTTTTTTTTTTTTTTTTTTTTTTTTTTTTTTTTTTTTTTTTTTTTTTTTTTAGGTCAGCGGTCTCGCCTGCCTCTAAGTAATATTCCAGCCTGGAGAGAACAAATAACTTGGAGCATTATCACGGGCCCAACATCTCGCATCTTGAAAGTTCTAGCTATCCATCTTACCATTTTCCTTGTGGTAGCAATGGCAGCATTGTTGCTATCCTTGAATGTGAGATCTTCTAACATCATTATTTCTAAGTCTCGTTCGTGGAACCTTCGCTCGGTTGAATGATTTGAATTTGTCCTATTCTCCGTTTCAGTCTGTATTTTGTCCCTTTTTTATTTACCCCATTCTTCCATAGCGGCACAACTGAAACTTGTTAAGACATCATACTGGTGTCTGAGGCCCACAGGAAGACTTTGAGTCTACGGACGTCAGTCTCTGAGAAGTTCTGGTGTCATCAGCAGAGAGTGCTAGTGCTATGGTTTCTGCTCTTGTTTGTTTGTTAAAAAGTTAAACATCCATCTACCCACTTTACTGTTTATTCCTTTTGCACACATTTTGTGAGCTGTCACGCCACTGTCACACTTGTCAAAGGTTTATGCAACGTGTACATCAGGATTTAACTTGTCTTCAGTGCACCCAAGACCATGTTTTTTACACAGATCAATTTTACAGGCTAAGAGCTGTTATCTTACCTCAGCTTATTTCAAAGCCCAGCCCTATCTAAGTTATACTACCCTCTCCCCCAGCCCCCAGTATGCGACCCACACCAGTCTACTAACACCCAGGTACCTACTTACTGCAAGGTGAACATGGGCAGCAGGTGGTTCGACCACGGACATTCACTGTGACTAGATCATACAAGCTGTGATGGATATGTGGGGCTGCAGGTCACCAGCCTGGCTGACCAGACACGCACCAGACGAACCTGGCTCATGGCCGGGCTCCGGGAGTAAAAAAAAAAATCGGAACTCATCAAAGGTATATCAGAGGTATATGGCTGAGTGCGCAACCAACCGAGCGACGCTATACTCTTTCTGCCATGGATTGTGCAATTGCGTTTCAGAAATACGGCTGGAACAAGTGTAGAAGTCTTCAAGAGGAAACTGGACAAGTATCTTCACCAGGTGCCAGATCAACCAGTCTGTGATGGATATGTAGCGCACAAAATGCGTGCTAAAGAAATAACAGGAAACGTTGGTAGATGGATCTATAATTTCCTCACAAACAGAACACAAAGAGTAGTAGTCAACAGAGTAAAGTCCGAGGCGGCTACGGTGAAAAGCTCTGTTCCACAAGGCACAGTACTCGCTCCCATCTTGTTTCTCATCCTCATATCTGACATAGACAAGGATGTCAGCCACAGCACCGTGTCTTCCTTTGCAGATGACACCCGAATCTGCATGACAGTGTCTTCCATTGCAGACACTGCAAGGCTCCAGGCGGACATCAACCAAATCTTTCAGTGGGCTGCAGAAAACGATATGAAGTTCAACGATGAGAAATTTCAATTACTCCGGTATGGTAAACACGAGGAAATTAAAACTTCATCAGAGTACAAAACAAATTCTGGCTGGAATATTGCTGCACACTAACAACACCTTTCAAGGCAGGTGAAATTGCTGACCTAGAAAATGTACAGAGAACCTTCACGGCGCGCATAACGGAGATAAAACTCAATTACTGGGAGCGCTTGAAGTTTCTGAACCTGTATTCCCTGGAACGCAGGCGGGAGAGATACACGATTATATACACCTGGAAAATGCTTGAGGGACTAGTACCGAACTTGCACACGAAAATCACTCACAACGAAAGCAAAAGACTTGGCAGACGATGCAACATCCCCCCAATGAAAAGCAGGGGTGTCACTAGCACGTTAAGAGACCATACAATAAGTGTCAAGGGCCCGAGACTGTTCAGCTGCCTCCCAGCATACATAAGGGGAATTACCAATAGATCCCTGGCAGTCTTCAAGCTGGCACTGGAAAAGCACCTAAAATCAGTACCTGACCAGCCGGGCTGTGGCTCGTACGTTGGTTTGCGTGCAGCCAGCAGTAACAGTCTGGTTGATCAGGCTCTGATCCACCAGGAGGCCTGATCACAGACCGGGCCGCGGGGGCGTTGACCCCCGGAACTCTCTCCAGGTAAACTCCAGCGGGCCTCCAGCAGCAACAGCCTGGTTGACCAGGCAAGCATCAGACGTGCCTGGCCCATGGCTGGGCTCCGAGAGTAGTTAAACTCTTGAAACTCTTCAAAAGTATGTTGTCAATCTTGCTGCTTAGCATCCTCTCAAAGATTTTGATGAGTTTTTATGATTATTTTAATGCCACCTTTGTGGTGAAGTGGGGCAGTATCAATGGTTGTTAATGACGTGTGTCCAAGCTCCTCCATAAAATACTGAAGGCCTGAGATAGCACTGACAGTTAATTTACATAATCTGTTACATTAACTTGAGTGTGAAATCTCAGTTATCAGATCCTCTCATAAGCAAATTTACAACAAAGCTTTATTAAAAGTATTTACATTATAGTGTGATGTCTGTTTTTATTTTTTATATAGTACACTGGTAAGCCAGGAAGAGGTCTCGGTCATATGACCAAAAACTCCAGATTGCAGGTCATCGTATAATAAGACCCATGTTGGGAAACATTGCCTTCTGTTTTCTGACGAATGAAATGCCACAACCACAATCAGAGATCTTGGCATGTTGAGAATCTTGTTTTCCGAATTAAGATCATGACTAGTGGTAACAATACTGTAGTTGCCGGTTAGCACGTCTTTTGTACTTCGTAGATTGGCATTATGACTGTGTTTATTCCAGGAAGAAATCCGTTTATACCAGGCGAGGCTGAGTGCTAAACGGAAGTGAGAGTTAATGCTGGCTGAGTCGCAACACCACTGCCTTTCTCTCTCTCTCTCTCTCTCTCCCCCTTCTGTCTTTTTTCTCAATTATTTTCTTTCTTTCCCTCCCTGTTGGTTTCTTCTTTCCACCCTTGTCCTGGGCCGAGCTTCGTTAGTAGAAAAACTCTGCGAACTCATCAGATATATATACCCCCCCTCATCCCTCACTTGCACTCTCCACCCGGCCACCTGTCAACCCATGGTCTAGAGAGGCGCTCTATGTACACGTGATGCTCCTGTGGCTGTGGTGGAATTTGTTCCACCTTCAAAAAGTATGAGATAGTGCACTAGCTTTCTCTCCTCCTCTCTTAAGGTGCCTACGTGACTGAGAAAGACCTTTATAACCTTAAAATCCCTCTCTGATGAGTTGAGGAGGAGGTTATGACCCTTCCAAGAGCCGTGTAATGATTTCCTGAGCAACTTGAGAAAGATTTACTCCAAAAGAGTGCTATGCACCAGATGCCTTTGTAAGTCTGAGATTCAGTTTGTTTACTTGGATAAATACGAAAATAGTATACAGTACCGACAAGCTGATAAGTAAGATACTCATGCAACACTTAGGTATCGTTATTCCGAAACGTTTTCCCTACACAGTAGACTACTTCAGTCGAGTACAGATGAGGCAGCCGAAGCGGTCTCTGCATCTCTATTGCTTCTGCTGCCTCCTCTGTACTCGGCTGAAGAAACGTACTGTGTAGGCGGAACGTTTCGAAATAAAGATACTTAACTGTTGCACATGTGTCTTAGCAAGTTGTTACTAGTGTCTCAGAGCACTGTTGCCTATTATGAATGCCGCAGTGACTGACTTTCTAACATATTGAGTGGTAAGACATCCGCCATTGCCAGCAGTCTGGCAACAGTGCCCCAAGCTGGGCCACCCAGTGTAGGCTGGGCAGGCCGTCTTTGAATGCCCTAAGGCGGCCATCCAAGAGGCACCATAGCCGGATATCGGGACTCCTTAGTTAGAGAACATGATTTTTTTTTTTTACCCAGAGAAAAATGTAAGTACATCTTTTCATCATGTGTTTTAATGTTTTTTTTCTGGGTCTTTACGTTAAATACAGTAGGAGCAAGAGTTTTAAGTATGGATTCTTGGTTTTAGCAGGTATCCACACTCTGAGGCGGACCCCTTGCACGAGTGTTACAAACCGATTAAAATATCGAGTGTCGGGGATAGTTATATAACATTTGAATACGGTGACAGCTCTTATTATTAAGTACATGAGAGTTGATTGTCGTCTTGTACTGAGATCACTCACAAGCCCAAGGCATCAAGACTCCAGGTAGGCAGTAACACGCCTCGGAACAGGTAAAGCCTTTCTTAACTTGTGCGTTAAATAGATTGCGATCCATAATTTATGCAAGGCAGATAGGGACTTGTTTGAAATACAAAGATAATAGGGCTGTTGGAAAGTCTGAAGCCTGTCATAGTGTCATTATAAGTGTCGTATATTTACCCTTCATCTCGAGCCCAGTGATCAAGTGTACATGAACGCCGGTTCATTTATCCTAGTAATGGACCTAAGAATCAGGTGTCACTAAGTATTCGTCCTGGTAAGTCTAATACTGTCCAGTGTTTTTTGTGAGTTTCAGCCCATTGTTGAGGAAGTGTCTGCCATATGTTTGTGGTGTGTGTGTGTTGCGGCTGGCGTTGCTCTTGCTGCAACACTGACATTAACAGTCGGCCCAGTAACTCTGTAAGAATGTGTGTGTGTGTGTGTGTGTGTGTGTGTGTGTGTGTGTGTGTGTGTGTGTGTGTGTGTGTGTGTGTGTGTGATATATTAGTGGCCACCTGTGGTCCACCCGTGGTTCACCTGTGGTCCACCTGGTTTGCTTGGGGCAGCAGTCACAAGCTCAGCTAATTGAACACGCCACCTGCCTCACCCTCAATTTATATCTAGAAAATTGTGACCATTATTGCTGTGTTTTGTTGCTGTGGTGGTGTTTCACTATCCCCTCGCCTGTTTCTGTCTCCTTAACTGTTTCACCGACGGCCTCGTTCCATTTTTTTTCTCTTGCCTTTTTTTTTTTTCTACACAGGGTTTGACAAGGTTATTAACTCTTTCTTTCTTTTTCTTTCTTTCTTTCTTTCTTTTTCTTTCTTTCTTTCTTTTTCTTTCTTTCTTTCTTTTTCTTTCTTTCTTTCTTTTTCTTTCTTTCTTTCTTTTTCTTTCTTTCTTTTTCTTTCATTTTCTTTCTTTTTCTTTCTTTTTCTTTCTTTTTCTTTCTTTTTCTTTCTTTTTCTTTTTTTTTCTTTCTTTTTCTTTCTTTTTCTTTCTTCTTTTTCTTTCTTCTTCTTCTTCTTCTTCTTCTACTTCTTCTTCTTCTTCTTCTTCTTCTTCTTCTTCCTCTTCTTCTTCTTCTTCTTCTTCTTCTTCTTCTTCTTCTTCTTCCTCTTCTTCTTCTTCTTCTTCTTCTTCTTGTGTTAGAAGTGTTTTGAAGTGACTTGAGTATTTAGAGCAGTCCAGAGTGTTGCACATGCTGGAATAATAAGTGGGTCATTGTGGAGGGTACTGTTGGTGATGTATCAGTGTTGATGTATTACTGTTGGTGATGTATCAGTGTTTTGAAGGTAAGGGAGTTAATGAGATGGAAGTTTAAGTTGAGTGTTGGAGATGCGAGGGAGATAGGGAGGGAGAGATTAATGTTTCAAAGTTGAAGGAAAGGTAAGTTTGGCCTAGGGGAAATGAGAGAGAAAATGAATGAGGAAGTTCGTAGGGCATAGTGAGGGAGGTAATGATGGAAGGTGAATGAGATGATGTCAGTGTAAGGAAGATTGTGAAGGAGAGTGGGTGGAGGTATTGACGAAGTGGTGGAGGTAATGAGGGAGGTGTACCTGAGGTTGGTGGTGGTGGTCGCCTTGTTGTAAAGCTAAGGTGGACGAATCAATACTCTCCCTCTCTCCCTGCACGTTCCCTTCTCCCTGCACGTTCTTGTCTCCCTGCACGTTCCCCTCTCCCTACATATTCCTTTCTCCCTGCACATTCCTTTCTCCCTGCACGTTCCTTTCTCCCTTCACGTTCCTCTCTCCCTGCACTTTTCTTTCTCCCTGCACGTTTCTCTCTCGCACATCCTTCGCTCCCTGCACGTTCCCCTCTCCATGTACGTTCCCGTTTCCCTGCACATTCTCCCTGCACGTTTCTCTCCCTGCACGTTACTCTCCCTGCACGTTACTCTCCCTGCACGTTCCTCCACTCTGCACGTTCCTCTTCCTACACTTTTCTTTCTCCCTGTACGCTCCTCTCCCCATGCACGTTCTCTCATTGCATGTTCCTGTCCCTACATATTCTTCTCCCTGCACGTTCCTCGCTCCCTCCACGTTCCTGTCTCCCTGCACGTTACCTCCACGTTCTTCTCCCTGCACCATTCTCCCTGAATGTTTCTCTTGTTCCCCTTTCTCCACGGTTCTCTCCTCGTTCCTCTACGTTCATCTCTGTCTCTTTGTTTGCAGGCAGCAGACAAGCCTGGCCAGGGGCTGGGCTGTAGTACTAGATAAACTCTCGAAACCCGTCAGAGGTTGCTAACATTCCTATTTCCTACTCACCCTCACTTTCCCCATCTCTTGGTCACTCTCCTTCACTTTCTCCATCTCTTGGTCACTCTCCCTCACTTTCCCCATCTCTTGGTCACTCTACCTCACTTTCCCCATCTCTTGGTCACTCTCACTTTCCTCATCTCTTGGTTACTCTCCCTCACTTTCCCCATCTCTTGGTCACTCTCCCTTACTTTCCCCATCTCTTGGTCACTCTCCCTCACTTTCCCCATCTCTTGGTCACTCTCCCTCACTTTCCCCATCTCTTGGTCACTCTCCCTCACTTTCCCCATCTCTTGGTCACTCTCCCTCACTTTCCCCATCTCTTGGTCACTCTCCCTCACTTTCCCCATCTCTTGGTCACTCTACCTCACTTTCCCCATCTCTTGGTCACTCTCCCTCACTTTCCCCATCTCTTGGTCACTCTCCCTCACTTTCCCCATCTCTTGGTCACTCTACCTCACTTTCCCCATCTCTTGGTCACTCTCCCTTACTTTCCCCATCTCTTGGTCACTCTCCCTCACTTTCTCCATCTCTTGGTCACTCTCCCTCATTTTCCCCCATCGCTTGGTCACCCTCTCTCACTTTCTCCATCTCTTGGTCACTCTCCCTCATTTTCCCCCATCGCTTGGTCACTCTCCCTCACTTTCTCCATCTCTTGGTCACTCTCCCTCACTTTCCCCATCTCTTGGTCACTCTCCCTCACTTTCCCCATCTCTTGGTCACTCTCCCTCACTTTCCCCATCTCTTGGTCACTCTCCCTCACTTTCCCCATCGCTTGGTCACTCTCCCTCACTTTCTCCATCTCTTGGTCACTCTCCCTCACTTTCCCCATCTCTTGGTCACTCTCCCTCACTTTCCCCATCGCTTGGTCACTCTCCCTCACTTTCTCCATCTCTTGGTCACTCTCCCTCACTTTCCCCATCTCTTGGTCACTCTCCCTTACTTTCCCCATCTCTTGGTCACTCTCCCTCACTTTCTCCATCTCTTGGTCACTCTCCCTCATTTTCCCCCATCGCTTGGTCACTCTCTCTCATTCCCCTCTCACTATCATAATCCTTCTCTCTCTACTCTCGTCTCCTTCCCTCTGTTTATTACCGTATCATCTTTATTTATAAGCTCCAAAATGATAATGAAATAGAATGTTGGGTTGATGTAGATATTGTTGGGTTGATGTAGATATTGTTGGGTTGATGCGGATATTGTTGGGTTGATGTAGATATTGTTGGGTTGATGTAGATATTGTTGGGTTGATGCGGATATTGTTGGGTTGATGTAGATATTGTTGGGTTGATGTAGATATTGTTGGGTTGATGTAGATATTGTTGGGTTGATGTAGATATTGTTGGGTTGATGTAGATATTGTTGGGTTGATGTAGATATTGTTGGGTTGATGCGGATATTGTTGGGTTGATGCGGATATTGTTGGGTTGATGTAGATATTGTTGGGTTGATGTAGATATTGTTGGGTTGATGTAGATATTGTTGGGTTGATGTAGATATTGTTGGGTTGATGTAGATATTGTTGGGTTGATGTAGATATTGTTGGGTTGATGCGGATATTGTTGGGTTGATGTAGATATTGTTGGGTTGATGTAGATATTGTTGGGTTGATGTAGATATTGTTGGGTTGATGCGGATATTGTTGGGTTGATGTGGATATTGTTGGGTTGATGTAGATATTGTTGGGTTGATGTAGATATTGTTGGGTTGATGTAGATATTGTTGGGTTGATGTAGATATTGTTGGGTTGATGCGGATATTGTTGGGTTGATGTGGATATTGTTGGGTTGATGTAGATATTGTTGGGTTGATGTGGATATTGTTGGGTTGATGTAGATATTGTTGGGTTGATGTAGATATTGTTGGGTTGATGTAGATATTGTTGGGTTGATGTAGATATTGTTGGGTTGATGTAGATATTGTTGGGTTGATGTAGATATTGTTGGGTTGATGTAGATATTGTTGGGTTGATGTAGATATTGTTGGGTTGATGTAGATATTGTTGGGTTGATGTGGATATTGTTGGGTTGATGTAGATATTGTTGGGTTGATGTAGATATTGTTGGGTTGATGTAGATATTGTTGGGTTGATGTAGATATTGTTGGGTTGATGTAGATATTGTTGGGTTGATGTGGATATTGTTGGGTTGATGTGGATATTGTTGGGTTGATGTAGATATTGTTGGGTTGATGTGGATATTGTTGGGTTGATGTAGATATTGTTGGGTTGATGTGGATATTGTTGGGTTGATGTAGATAATGTTGGGTTGATGTGGATATTGTTGGGTTGATGTGAATATTGTTGGGTTGATGTAGATATTGTTGGGTTGATGTGGATATTGTTGGGGTGATGTGGATATTGTTGGGTTGATGTAGATATTGTTGGGTTGATGTGGATATTGTTGGGTTGATGTAGATATTGTTGGGTTGATGTGGATATTGTTGGGTTGATGTGGATATTGTTGGGTTGATGTGGATATTGTTGGGTTGATGTAGATATTGTTGGGTTGATGTGGATATTGTTGGGTTGATGTAGATATTGTTGGGTTGATGTGGATATTGTTGGGTTGATGTAGATATTGTTGGGTTGATGTAGATATTGTTGGGTTGATGTGGATATCGTTGGGTTGATGTAGATATTGTTGGGTTGATGTGGATATTGTTGGGTTGATGTGGATATTGTTGGGTTGATGTAGATATTGTTGGGTTGATGTGGATATTGTTGGGTTGATTTAGATATTGTTGGGTTGATGTGGATATTGTTGGGTTGATGTGGATATTGTTGGGTTGATGTGGATATTGTTGGGTTGATGTGGATATTGTTGGGTTGATGTGGATATTGTTGGGTTGATGTGGATATTGTTGGGTTGATGTGGATATTGTTGGGTTGATATGGATATTGTTGGGTTGATGTGGATATTGTTGGGTTGATGTGGATATTGTTGGGGTGATGTGGATATTGTTGGGGTGATGTGGATATTGTTGGGTTGATGTGGGTGTTGGAGGTGATGCGGGTGTTGTTGGGGGTGATGTGGATAATGTGGAAAAAGACATTTATGTACAGTTCAATACATTTATTAAAGGAAACGTTCGCCATGAGTGGCGAAACAGGAAAAATGGAATCTCAGCGAAGTAAAAAATTCAGTAGCACATTTACTCGTAGAAGACAGACAAATTACAGTCAGATGTCAACAAAGTATTACAACTGACAGACGAAAATAAAACGATATAAGAGGAATGAAGAGCTCGAAACTGATAGAATATAGAACGCAGGTAGACCACTTCATAGAACATAAACAAGTGAAAGACAAGAACTAACATATAGAATATTGTTTCATGTTCACAGCTCCGTTCAAGGCAGGCGAGATATTAGAGCTGGAAAATGTACAGAAATCGTTTTCTGCCCGCATAGTCTATAACACATCTAAAATTACTGGGAATGCCTTAAGGGGCACGTCAGTTTCCCTGTCTTCTAATAATGCTATTTTCCCCTATAATCTATCTTGTCCATATTTACTATCGCTTTTGCTTTGTCTGCTTTCGTAAGGTGAAGTCCAGGATCTTTCCTTGAGCTTTGCTCAGACCTCTGCAACACAATTGGCATCAAATATTTGTTAAGTCATACCATGAATTAAGGAAAGATCAAAGTAGACAAAGCAAATGCGATAGTAATTATGGATAAGGTAGATTATAGGGGAAAAATAAACATGATATTAGGAGACAAGGAAACTCACTCGCCTCTTAAAGTACCAGGAATGTATTCTCTAGAATTAGGGAAAGATTCCTGATAATACACACAGAGAAGATACTTGGGGGCCTTGTCCCAGACGTGAGAGATCAAAGCTACTGGAGCAAATGTAGAATAAACTCAGTGGAAAATAAGTGTGAGATAGACACAGAACAGAATGCTTCAGTATCCGTGGGCCAAAAGTCTTCCCATGCAAGGAATGTTACCGGAACGAAAGTGAATGTTTTCAAGAGGAACTGGACCACTACCTGCTGCAAGTGCCGGCTATGTGAGCCACAGGTATGGCCTTTTAATCATCGTCATTTTCATTTAACCTTCCCTCCTCTCAAACATACCTTCTCCCCTCCAATCAGGCACTCGTTTTCCCTTCCCTTCTATCCCCTCGTCTCCACCACCCTCCCCAGCTCTTAATTTTCCTCTCCCATACACCATTTTCTTATTTCTTTAGCAAGTTCTTCTCTTCCCTCACTTCATCCTCCCCTCCTTCCATCCCCTCCTCTTTGCAACCAACATCTCACTTCTTTCTCAACACTTAGCACTCTGTGGTAAGAGCATCTCAACCTCATCTCCATCTTACTCTCAGCCTCCCTCCTCCCTCTCAGCATCCCCATCTCAACTCCCTCTTAGCATGAGACGTATTCTCGTATCTCCAGTAAATGGGAGAAGGTTTCACTGTGATAGTCAAAATAATCTTTAGCCAGAAGCGTGTAATTGGAAGAGGGTTAAACCCTGTGGTAATAAAACACTCGTACCTTGTGGTAATGAACCCATAGGGCTGAAGGCAGGGGCTGTTAAAGTAATGGTGTGCACTCGCTGGTTTGTGTGTGTGTGTGTGTGAGTGTGTGTGTGTGTGAGTGTGTGTGTGTGTGTGTGAGAGAGAGAGAGAGAGAGACCGACCGACCGACCGACCGACCGACCGACCGACCGACCGACCGACCGACCTACCTACCTACCTACCTACCTACCTACCTACCTACCTACCTACCTACCTACCTACCTACCTACCTACCTACCTACCTACCTAGCGAGCGAGCGAGCGTGCTCGCCGATTTGCATGTTTGTGGCGACCCAGTCTCCTGACCTCTCTCTAACTTCCTCCATCGAGATTACTACTTTCTAACGTCTTACCTGTCCACCTTCCTACCTACCTACCCGTAGTCGATTTCAGGGGTTACTGCCCCTGAGTCCCAGACAAGGCTTACTGATGGCATGATCAGTCAGGCTGTTAATGCTAGCACCAGGATGTCCAACGTGGACACTACAGTCGTTCATCTTTATTATTGGAACTGTCAAAAATCACAAATTGTACTCTCATGAATATAAACAACAGTTATATATAATTCTCGTAGAAAATACTGAAAGGACTGGTTCCTAATCTGCACTTATGCAGTTGTTGCTATTTCCTGTGATTGGCAATCTTTCCTCTGAGGACCCGCTCAAACATTTTGATGTGTGTAAAGTTAGGATTTTTGATCTATAGTTGCGTTTGCAGTTGCTTTGCTGCCTCCTTTGTGAAGCGGGGCAATATTAGTGTTTTTTAGTGACTGTGAGATGACACCTGCGTCCAGTCTCCATCCCCATAAAATACTAAAGGCCCGAACATAAGAACATAAGAAAGAAGGAACACTGCAACAGGTCTACTGACCCATGCGGAGCAGGTCCATGTCCCCCCCCCCGGATAAGCCCAATGACCCACCCAG
The DNA here is from genome assembly GCF_038502225.1 of Cherax quadricarinatus. Classification (NCBI taxonomy): domain Eukaryota; kingdom Metazoa; phylum Arthropoda; class Malacostraca; order Decapoda; family Parastacidae; genus Cherax; species Cherax quadricarinatus. The sequence continues at coordinate 9,429,170 of NC_091364.1, read as the reverse complement.
TCTGGTCACCTCCACTCAAGGATGGAGCACTGCACCAGACCCAGCAGCACAAGCTAGTCAGGTCCAACTCACACCCATCCACACCCACTCATGTATTTATCTAACCTATTTTTAAAACTACACAACGTTTTAGCCTCAATAACTGTACTCGGGAGTTTGTTCCACTCATCCACAACTCTATTACCAAACCAGTGCTTTCCTATATCCTTCCTGAATCTGAATTTTTCCAACTTGAAACCATTGCTGTGAGTCCTGTCTTGGCTGGAAATTTTCATCACGCTATTTATATCCCCTTTATTTATTCCTGTTTTCCATTTATACACCTCGATCATATTCCCCCTAATTCTACGCCTTTCGAGAGAGTGCAGATTCAGGGCCTTCAGTCTATCCTCATAGAGAAGATTTCTGATACATTGGATCATCTTTGTCATCCTCTTCTGTACGTTTTCCAGTGGATTTATATCCATTCTTTAATACGGTGACCAGAACTGATCAGCATAGTCTAAATGAGGCCTATCCAAGGATATATAGAGTTGAAGAACAACCTGAGGACTTCTATTATTTATACTTCTAGATATGAAGCCAAGAATTCTGTTAGCTTTATTGCGAACACTAATGCACTGTTGTCTTGGTTTTAGATTACTGCTAACCAGAACTCCTAAATCCTTTTCGCAATCAGTAGTATTAAGATGTACATTATTTAGTTTATATGTGGCATGGTTATTTACCTGTCCAACATTTAGAACTTTGCATTTGTCAATATTAAACTGCATCTGCCACTTCTCCGACCATTGCATCAGTCTATTCAAGTCATCCTGGAGTGCTCGTGTCCTCATTAGAATGAATTGGACGGCCTATTTTGGTGTCATCAGCAAATTTGCTTATGTCGCTATTTATTCCCTCATCTATGTCGTTTATGTAAATTGTGAACAACAACGAGCCCAACCCTGACCCCTAAGGAACACCGCTTGTGACGTGCCCCCATTCTGATTTCTCCCCTTTTATGCAAACTCTGCTGTCTATTTGTCAGCCATGCCTCTACCCAGGAAAAAATTTCTCCTGTTCCGTGTGCCTTAAGTTTCCTCAATAGCTTCTGGTGTGGAACTTTATCGAAAGCCTTACTGAAGTCCATATACACAATATCATATTCACTACCATGATCTACCTCCTCAAACACCTTAGTGAAAAAAGTTAGTAAATTCGTAAGACAGGAACGCCCCTTTGTAAAACCGTGTTGAGATTCATTACTCAATCTGTGCCTATCAAGATGGCTACGAATTGCTTCGGCAATTATTGATTCCATAAATTTTCCCACAATGGAGGTAAGGCTTATTGGTCTATAGTTCGAAGCCAAGGGCCTGTCACCTGCCTTGTAAATAGGTATTACATTTGCCATTTTCCACTTACCAGGCACTATGCCAGTTTGCAGTGGTATGTTAAAAAGATTAGCCAAAGGTATGCTAAGTTCCTCTTTACATTCCTTTAACACCCTTGAAAACAGTTCATCAGGACCTGGGGATTTGTTAGGTTTTAGTTTCTCTATTTGTCTGAGGACCATGTCACTAGTTACCGCAATCGTACATAGTTTATCATCATCCTGTTCTACATAATCTATTATTTTAAGAATATCGCTAGTATTTTCCTGGTTGAAAACTGAGAGGAAGTAGGTATTGAGAGTTTCACACATATCCTTATCACTGTCAGTGATCTGACCAGAGTTACTCTTAAGTGGGCCAATCTTGTCCCTAATCTTACTTCTGTATACATGAAAGAACCCTTTTGGGTTAGTCTTTGAATCCCTTGCGACCTTAGCCTCATAATCCCATTTTGCTTTTCTTATTCTTTTCTTTATTTCTCTCTCTAATTGAATATATTGATTTCTTAACTGCCCATCTTCTCTTTTGATACGCCTATATATGCCTCTCTTTTGACCAGTGAGATGTTTTAATCTATTGTTCATCCATTTGGGATCATTTTTGTTAGATCTAATTTCCCTACTCGGAACAAAAGTTGTCTGGGCAGCTAGAACTATGCTCTGAAAAACGTCATATTGGCAACCAAGATCACCTACCTGACCCATAGTCAGGACATCCCAATTTAGCCCAGCCAGGTAATTTTTCAGTCCCATGAAGTCGGCCAAGCGAAAATCTGGGACAGAGATTTGATTGCAGTTATCTGGGTAATTCCATGATATATTGAAACTAAGTGATTTGTGATCACTTTCCCCAAGCTCATCATTAACCTCAAGATTATTAATTAGTGAATCTTTGTTGGCAAGAACCAAATCAAGCAAATGAAACTGTTTCCTCTAGTTGGTTCTGTCACAACCTGTTCTAAAAAGCAATCCTGAACCGTATCAACAAAGCCAATAGACTCAAGATTTTCTGTCATATTGTTCCAATCAATTTGTCTACAGTTGAAATCCCCCATTATCACAACATTTTCATATCTAGATGCCTTACCTTATGAATTTCGTCCCGTAACAGCTTACTACACTCCCTGTCAAGGTTTGGGGGGCCTATAAATCACACCCAAAATTAATTTGTCACGTCCCTCGAGAAACTGTAGCCAAACAAATTATGTGTTCGATGTTTCTAATCTTATATCATGTCTAAGACAATTTAAATTTTCTCTGACATACATCGCCACTCCACAACCCTTCCTGTTGACCCTATCAGTGTGGAATAGTTTATAACCCTGTATGTTGCATTCAGAAGGTTGAACCAGGTCTCTTATACCAATAATATCTATATTACCTACACTTGCAAGTAATCTTAGCTCATCTATCTTATTTCTTAGACTCCTACTGTTTGTATAGTAAACCTTAAGGGAGCTAGTCACTCGTTCCCCTCAAGTATCTCTTTTTGTTTGTTGATCAGTTGATTTGCCATTACTAGCAACTTTATTTTGAATATTGTATTTTAAACATATTCCTGAGGTATCCCGGTAATTGCTGTTTTTAACCCTGATGCTGAAGCCTAATTGTTTCCCACAAACACCCATACCTCTGTAATCTATCAGTTTAAATTCCTAGACAAGTAATCAGTTACCCTCTCAATCGAATTGGCTAATGCAGCCACTCCATCCCCAGAGAGATGAACCCCTTCCTTTGCATACATATCACGTTTGCCAAAGAACAGGTCCCAGTTATCAATGAATGGGATTGCAAGTTCCTTGCAGTACCTGTCTAGCCAGCAATTTATACCAATTGCCCTAGACATCCATTCATTGCCCACTCCCTTTCTAGGCAAGATGCTACATATGACTGGGATCCCTCCCTTAGACCTAACTACTACTATGGCTGACCTGTACTTATCCAGCATCTGCTCTCGCCTGCCCGAGATAATAGTTTCTTACAATTGATGAAAATTAGACACATGTGCAACATCTGGGTATTTTTATTGTAGACGTTTTGCCATCCAGTGGCTTTATCAATACAGATTCTAGGACATGAATGGAAGACAGTAGAACTATGTACAGAAGATGAGGTAATCAGTCCCTCAGCCTTGGAGTTGGTGTGATGAGCATCGTAGTCCTGAAGATTCTGGAGCACAGGCAAGAAGGCTGGCGCTTATATACTGGCGTCAGGTTGAAAAGGACGGGTACAACATATTTCTTACAATTGTTGATAAGTATGGAATTCCAGGAGTCTGGGCCTGGAGGAGAGTCTGGGCATGCTGTCTGTGGCTTCTTCATAGTTAGTTGGAGAGATCAGCATTGTTACGGTCCCTACGTTGGTATGCCTGCAGTGAACTCCAACAGCCTGACTTGTTTGACCGTCCACTCTAGGTCGTAATAGGGTTCCATTGGGTTGTCAGTCATCACCTAGGTAGTAGTAACAACCATGTTACTGTAGTCACCTTGTAGGTAGTGATTAATCTTTTACAGCAGCCACCTTTTTATATGTTGTAATAGCAACAATAGCAACAGGGTTCGTTATAATAGCCCGAGTTTGGCCACACTGGCCACATTGTGGAAACAGCACTCCTCCCTTCATTACATCGACGACACCAGAACATGGTAAAAGTTTACCCCCCGCGCTGTTGCAACTTGGGCAATTTCAACTCACAACTCGCGGTCGCTACGTCTGACGCTAAACTTTGCGAGGCTCTCCGCGTCGCGTCTCAGATCAGATTTCGACGTGGGGACGGCACTTGCCAGGGCAGGCAGAGAAAAACCTGGCTTTAATTAGCGCCTCTCCGCCAGTGGCACTGTGGTCCTCCCGAACGTTCCATGCACGGCTCTTCATTTTTAGGGGGAAGAGGCAACGGGTGTTAAAATTTCATTTTTGATGATAATTGCTACAATTTTGCCAACGGTTCGTCATGTCTTGGGTTTTTATGAGCAGTCATCGTGTACATGACTGCTCATGGTATACAGTATTGGCATGATGATGAATTAGACACATGTGTAATATCTGGCTGTCTTGATTTGTAGACGTTTCGCCATCCAGTAGCTTTATCATTACAAATTCAAGGACATAATGTGAAGACTGTAGAACTACATGCAAAAGACGAGGTAATCAGTCCCTCAGTCTAGGAATTGGTGAAGAGTATCGTAGTCTTGAAGACTACATTGCTCTTCAACTCCAAAGCTAAGGGACTGATTGCCTAGTCTTTTGTACATAGTCTTTTCATTATGTCCTTGATTTTGCATTGATAAAACCACTGGATGGCTAAACGTCTACAAATAAAGATACCCAGATGTTGCACATGTGTTTAATTCTTCAACAGTTATGGTGTTGCTGCTCGCAACCCATGGTCCACGTAAGTACTTTTAGTAGAAGGAAGGAAAAGGGGGTAGGGGATATGTAAAGAACTAGAATAGGGGGCTGGGGAAGTAATAGGGTGGGGGATAATATCCGCGGTTATTTCCGCCTTACATCCTATATCCTAACTGTCAGGTCTTTTGCCGCCTTCACCAAACCTTGTTACTCCCATTTCTGGTGGAGTGAGCGTGAGGTGGAGGATCCTCCACACCACCTTGGCAGATACACGAAGTGCTGCTTGTGGTGTTGTCTTCGTGAAGTGAAGTGTGTACTGACACTTGTCTCTGTTATATTATCACTTTAGAACCTGCTCACTGATACAAATAAGTCAGATCTAAGATTATAATTATAACCATTATTTTTAAAGGGTTGACGGGTAAGCCAGTGGAAGGCCTCGGTCATTTGATCAAAGCTTCAGCTGGGGGTCATCATATCACTAAGACCTGCGTCAGGAAACACAACTCGTGTTTCCTGACAAACCTTACCTAACCTGTCAATGATAAGGCAACCACTGACCAGTCGCTGTTAGGGAAAAATCTAGCCGACTTTCAGAGAGTTCCTACTTCAGTATTAACGGACAGAGGATCGAGCCTCCACCGCTCCTTGTTTTAAGTGGCCTACACGTGTCTAACTCTTCATATAATTATAATAATAACCACTGCTGAATTTCGACTATGTTAAAAAAACAAGGCTAATCACAAATGATTAATTCTTTCAGTATTCTGCAGCGGTCAATTAAAAATAACAGATCATATTACATGCATTTTATCTCGGACTGTGGTTCGGTCCTAGACCAGGTCTCCTGGTTGCTGGCCCCACCAATCAGGCTGTTGGTGGTAGCCGCATGCAGACCACCGTAGACACCAAAGCTCGGCTAATAAGGGCATGATTCGTTTAACTTATACATTGTTTCCGTGAATACGTTTAAAGATGCGAGTTTTGTCTCAATCGATAAACAATATTGAGAGATAGTCTATATAAGAGAGCACTTTGTTTGCGAGACACCACACTCCACTCCATAAAGGTGGCAGCAAAGCATTAGCTAAGAACTATAGACCAATAGCTCTGACGTCCCACATCATAAAAATCTTTGAAAGAGTGCTAAGAAGCAGGATTGCGAATCACCTGGATTCCCAAAATCTGCACAATCCAGGGCAACATGGGTTCAGGGCAGGTCGCTCCTGCCTCTCACAACTACTGGATCACTATGACATGGCCTTGGATGCACTGGAAGAAAATCAGAATGCAGATGTAATATACACAGACTTTGCAAAAGCATTTGACAAATGCGATCATGGCTTAATAGCCCATAAAATACATGCTAAAGGAATAACTGGGAAAGTGGGGAGATGGATCTTCAACTTCCTAACAAATCGAACACAAAGAGTAGTGGTCAACAGAGTTAAATCGGAGGCTGCCATAGTGAAGAGCTCTGTTCCACAAGGCACAATACTCGCCCCCATCTTATTCCTTATCCTCATATCAGACATAGACAGAGCTATACACCACAGCACCGTATCATCCTTTGCGGATGATACTAGGATCTGCATGAGGCTGTCATCTGCTGAGGACGCGGTTAACCTCCAAGAAGATATAAACAAAGTTTTCCAGTGGGCAACGTTAAACAATATGATGTTCAATGAGGACAAATTTCAACTACTCCGTTATGGAAAACTGGAGGAGATAATAACTAGAACAGAGTATAGTACTGACTCCGGCCATACAATAGAGCGGAAAAATAATGTAAGGGACCTGGGAGTAGTAATGTCTGAGGATCTCACTTTCAAGGATCACAACAGTGCCACGATCGCACGTGCAAAGAAAATGATAGGATGGATAATGAGAACTTTCAAAACGAGAGATGCCAAGCCAATGATCCTTTTCAAATCACTTGTTCTCTCTAGGCTGGAATACTGTTGTACATTAACATCTCCATTCAAAGCAGGTGAAATCGCAGATCTAGAGAGGGTACAGAGATCCTTTACTGCGCGTATAAGTTCTGTCAAGCACCTTAACTACTGGGAACGCTTGGAAGCACTTGACTTGTACTCGTTGGAACGCAGGAGGGAGAGATATATCATAATCTACACTTGGAAAATCTTGGAAGGAATGGTCCCAAATCTGCACACAGAAATCACTCCCTACGAAAGTAAAAGACTGGGCAGGCGATGCAAAATGCCCCCAATAAAAAGTAGGGGCGCCATTGGTACACTAAGGGAAAACACCGTAAGTGTCCGGGGCCCAAAACTGTTCGACAGCCTCCCATCAAGCATTAGGAGAATTGCCAATAAGCCCCTGGCTGCCTTCAAGAGAGAGCTGGACAGATACCTAAAGTCAGTGCCGGATCAGCCGGGCTGTGGCTCGTACACTGGCCTGCGTGCGGCCAGCAGTAACAGCCTAGTTGATCAGGCCCTGATCCATCGGGAGGCCTGGTCATGGACCGGGCCGCGGGGGCGTTGATCCCCGGAATAACCTCCAGGTAACACCAGATGACGGCTTGACCGCTGCCGTCACAGCTGCTTAACAGTCAAGTGACGGAGAAGGTGAAAGGAAGGAAGGTTGGAAAATTAAGAAATTTGTAAATATTGTAAAATATAATCGTAATACTACGTAAACGAAGTCGTTATTAAATTTAAAACGGTCGTGGAGTTATCATGAGATTGATTTTTAATTTCATGTGTGGTATGAAGTTATTTCCTTCCCTAAAGAATAAAAAGGCGCAATACCGCAACTGAAACAATGCATAAATAATCCGCACATTGGAGACAAACTTGGGACGACGATTCAGTCCGACTTGAGCCATTAACTAGTCACACACTAACACACGAAGGAAAGGGAGGATGATAAAATAGTTTAGAACCCGCATGAAAACTGAGTGACTCCACAAAAAAAAAAAATAAGATTTTTCAGTGGGTTTTGACGAGAGAAAGCAATCAGAACACTCAGTAGAGCAGAAGTGAGCCTTAAACACTAATACGTGAGTGATGACCAGAACTGTTACAGCAGTATATCATCCAGTTTTGTCTTATATAGGCCTGGTCCCGGGACCCATTATGCGAACCTGAAATCTTTGGACTTACCAAGCTTTATTATCCCAGTTATATTTGTAGGAGTATTGTAATTTACCTCCCACTTCCTCATCCATTCCACTTTACAACCACACTGTGACTAAGCAAGTACTTCTTAGCATTCCCCTTGAATCATCTGTCTTCAGCTTCTGTGTCCTCTTGCCTCTGCACCTCTTTATTCAGTCTATTTGCTCTGTGGTCATATTAAAACTATCAGACCAACAGTTTATATGACACTGGTGATGGTAAAGTCTAAAATTTGTGTGGTTGTGCTACTTGCAAGGTTACTAGCACGTTATCCAGACTTACTGCAGTATGGCAAGCAGTTCTGCAACGAGTGTGCTGGCTGGGTGATATTTCCAGACATGGGAGAGGCTCTCTCGAGGCACTCTTATGTCGTCTGTATTCCAGCAAGCAAGACCAGTAACCAGGGTGAGTCATCACACGAGAAGGTTTTTAGTTGCTTGGCTGAGTGTCGTTTTGCTTAGTTATGTGTTGTTTGGTTGTGTGCATGTGTTTGGTTGGTTGTGTGTGGTTTGATTGGTTGTGTGTGTTTGGTTGTGTGTATGTGTTGTTTGGTTGGTTGTGTGTATGTGTTTGGTTGGTTGTGTGTATGTGTTGGTTGGTTGTGTGTATTGTATGTGATTTGGTTGGTTGTGTGTATGTGTTGTTTGATTGTATATGTTGTTTGGTTGTGTGTATGTGTTTGGTTTTGTGTGTGTTTGGTTGTGTGTATGTGTTGTTTGGTTGTGTGTATGTGTTTGGTTGGTTGCGTGTATTGTATGTGTTTGGTTGTATGTGTTTGGTTGGTTGCCTGTATGTTTGATTGGTTGTATGTATGTTTGGTTGGTTGGCTGTGTATGTGTTTGGTTTGTGTGTGTGTGTGTGTGTGTGTGTGTGTGTGTGTGTGTGTGTGTGTGTGTGTGTTGTGTATTGCTTGGTTTTGTTTGTGTTGCTTGGTTGTGTTTGTGTGTTGCTTGGTTGTGTTCGTGTTTGTGTTGCTTGGTTGTTTGTGTGTGTGTGTGTGTTGCTTGGTTGTGTTTGTGTGTGTTGCTTGGTTGTGTTTGTGTGTTTTGCTTGGTTGTGTTTTCGTGTGTTGCTTGGTTTGTGTGTGTGTGTGTGTGTGTGTGTGTGTGTGTGTGTGTGTGTGTGTGTGTTGCTTGGTTGTGTTTGTGTGTTGCTTGGTTGTTTGTGTGTGTTGCTTGGTTGTGTTTGTGTTGCTTGGTTGTTTGTGTGTTGCTTGGTTGTTTGTGTGTTGCTTGGTTGTTTGTGTGTGTTGCTTGGTTCTGTGTATTGCTTGGTTGTGTTTGTGTGTGTGTTGCTTGGTTGTGTTGTTTGGGTGTGTATGTACTGTGAAGGATACATGTGGTACTTGTGTGGGCGAGAGGGACAGAGTCGTCTTGTGTAGCTCTGGATCAATGTGTGGCACTGCCACTACCACCCCTACCACTGCCACTACCACCACTAACACTGCCACTACCACCACTAACGCCCCTACCAATACCCCCCTGCCACTACCACCACGAGCATCCCTACCACTACCCCCCTACCACTGCCACCACCACTAACACCCCTGCCACTGCCACCCCTACCACCACTAATACCCGTACCTCTTCCACCGCTACTACTACCCCTACCACCACTACTATCACCCCTACCGTTGCCACCACTACTGCCACCACTGACACTCCTACCACCACCCCTACCACCACTACTACAACAACCCCTACCACCACTGCCACCACTACTACCACACCAACCACTACCCCAACCGCTACCACCACTACCACTGCCACCACTAATACCCGTACCTCTTCCACCGCTACTACTACCCCTACCACCACTACTATCACCCCTACCGTTGCCACCACTACTGCCACCACTGACACTCCTACCACCACCCCTACCACCACTACTACAACAACCCCTACCACCACTGCCACCACTACTACCACACCAACCACTACCACCACCCCAACCGCTACCACCACTACCACCCCTACCACTGCCACCACTGCCACTACCACCCCTACCACTGCCACCACTACCACTACCACCCATACCACTACCACCCCTAAAATTGCCACTACCACTCCTACCACTGCCACTACCACCACTAACACCCCTGCCACTACCACCCCTACCACTGCCACTACCACCACTAACACCCCTGCCACTACCACCCCTACCACTACCACCACTACTACCACCCCAAGCAACACTGCCACCACCCCTACCACCACTGCCACCACCCCTACCACCACTGTCACCATTACTACCACCCCTACCACTACCACCATTACTACCACCCCTACCACCATTACTACCACCACTACTACCACCCCTTCCACCACTTCCACCACTACTACCACCCCTGCCACCACTACAACCACTACCACCCCTACCCCGGCCATCCCTACCACCACTACCACACTACCACCACTACTACCACCGCCGCCATCGCCATCACTACCACTACCACCGCCGCCATCACCACCACTCAGGTGGAAAATGCAGATATAACCCACCACAAAATGTTGTGATTTCTTGCCTTGATGAGTTTGGAGAGTTATAAGAGAGCCTGGCCAGCGGAGAGTTATAAGAGAGCCTGGCCAGCGGAGAGTTATAAGAGAGCCTGGCCAGCGGATCACTTGAAAGGAACCACGAGACACAAACACCACACCAACCGTGGTAATATTCACAACCATTCACACATTATTTACAACCACTAAGCCAGAAATAATGACAAGACGTGACAAGAATGTACTATCACCTGCAAGAGTCTCGGAACTAAGGACAAGCCTCCGCCACCACCATCACAACCACCACCAGCAGCCACCACCATCACAACCACCACCAGCAGCCACCACCATCACAACCTCCACCAGCTGCCACCATCAGCAGCCACCACCATCACAACCTCCACCAGCTGCCACCACTAGCAGCCACCACCATAACAACCACCACCAGCAGCCACCACCATCACAACCACCACCAACAGCCACCATCACAACCACCACCAGCAGCCACCACCATCACAACCTCCACCAACTGCCACCATCAGCAGCCATCACCATCACAACCACCATCAGCAGCCACCAACATCACAACCTCCACCAGCTGCCACCACCATCACAACCTCCACCAGCTGCCACCACCAGCAGCCACCACCATCACAACCACCACCAGCAGCCACCACCATCACAACCACCACCAGCAGCCACCACCATCACAACCACCACCAGCAGCCACCACCATCACAACCACCACCAGCAGCCACCACCATCACAACCTCTACCAGCTGCCACCACCAGCAGCCACCACCATCACAACCACCACCAGCAGCCACCACCATCACAACCACCACCAGCAGCCACCACCATCACAACCACCACCAGCAGCCACCACCATCACAACCACCACCAGCAGCCACCACCATCACAACCACCACCAGCAGCCACCACCATCACAACCACCACCAGCAGCCACCACCATCACAACCTCCACCAACTGCCACCATCAGCAGCCACCACCATCACAACCACCACCAACAGCCACCATCACAACCACCAGCAGCAGCCACCACCATCACAACCTCTACCAGCTGCCACCATCAGCAACCACCATCATCACAACCTCCACCAGCTGCCACGATCAGCAGCTACATCACAACCACCACCAGCAGCCCCCACCATCATCACAACCTCTACCAGCTGCCACCATCAGCAACCACCACCATCACAACCTCTACCAGCTGCCACCATCAGCAACCTCCACCATCACAACCTCTACCAGCTGCCACCATCATCACAACCTCTACCAGCTGCCACCATCAGCAACCACCATCATCACAACCTCCACCAGCTGCCACCATCAGCAGCTACATCACAACCACCACCAGCAGCCACCACCATCACAACCTCTACCAGCTGCCACCATCAGCAACCACCATCACAACCTCTACCAGCTGCCACCATCATCACAACCTCCACCAGCTGCCACCATCAGCAGCTACATCACAACCACCACCAGCAGTCACCAGCATCACAACCTCCACCAGCTGCCACCTCCTTCACAACCACACCAGCTGCCACCACCATCACAACCACCACCAGCTGCCACCACTATCACAACAATTCAACAAGACTAGCAACATAAAGACGACAACCAGCAGAAAAAATGTCCAGATTGTGGTCAACGTTCGTTTCACATTCACATTGAACCAGACTGGGATGAATACATAAGCAGCAACAGTTTAGCTGACCAGGCAACCATCGGTCAAGCCTGGCCCATGGCCGGGCTTCGGGAGAAGGAAAATTCTCGAAACCCGTTAAAGTTGTATCAAAGGTTAAGGTCCTGGGTTCGATCTCCGGCCTTGGCGAAACGTATGCTCAAATCTTTCTACACCATAACCATATTTTTTAAAGAGGTGGATCAGTAAGCCAGCGGAAGCCCTCAGTCATATAACCAAAAGTTCCAGCTGCTGGTCGTCATACAACTAAGATCTGCGTCAGGAAACACTTGTCCTGTTTCCTGAATAACCTTATGTAACGTAACATCTCTACACCTGATCTCACTGGTCTAATAGTAAACAGTTACCTGGCTGTTAGTCGATTGGTGTGGGTGGCATCCTGGGAAAAGAGGTATATCATTGCTAGTGCCAGGGTGGGATAACTCTTAGCAGAAGTGAGGAAAAATATGGTCAGAAAATGTAAGATCAGCCAGGTTGTTATGTCTGTGTTAGCCGGGGAACCGCTACTAGCAACAACCTAATTACCTTGGCAATCAGCAGTAAAGTCTGGCCTCAAGCCACGTTTTGAGATTTAAAAAACTCTCGAAAACGGTCAAAAGTACAGCTGTATATGCTAGCAAAAAAATCCGATCTCGAGAATGTGGAGGAAGATGTGGGATAATAATTTTGTTCCCGTTGTCTTTTGAAACCCACATTATTGTAAAGGTAAAATTTCAAGACCTGTACAGTACCTCTGGAGCACCAGCAAGAAAAATTAATAACAATTTATCTAGAAAATGTTGGCTCAGGCAGGAGGGAGACATGATACACTGTGAAAAATACCAAACAAAAGCAGGGCTGCACTAAGAGATAACTGGATAAGTGTAAAGTGTCCATGACTATTCAACACCCTCTCTTCAGATGAGAGAGTATATCCCAACACACTTCTAATAGCTGCTGCAAATTGCTTCTGATTACCTGGGTTGTGATGCTCATGTTGAGATGTGTGTGGTAAACACCGGGCTGCCTCAGTGATTACCTCTGGAACTATTATTAAGTTGGGCTCCAAAAAGACAGGCAGAGAGAGCAAAACAGCGTGTAACGTGATGCCAAGCCTCGGAGGTACACCCAGCTGTCTCTTGCTCGTAAAGGCAATCCCAAACTTCCCAGGCAGAACTTTCCTCTTAGCCTTGTTTATACTGGTATACCACACACTAGTACAACCAAACACTCTGACCACATACTCTCATACTCAACACTCGCATCGCCCACAGATGTTTACATGGTATCTACCTGAATTCGATTTCGGGGGTCAGCACCCCTGTGGTCCGGTCCCAGATCAGGGGTTCTGGTAGATGACCTGATCAACCAGACTGTTATTGCTAACCACACGCAGTTCAAAGTATGCATAACAGCCTGGCTAATTAGGAACTGACTTGAGAAACGTGTCCGTTTCCTTCTAGAAGCAAGTTTAAGGTCTGTTGGCAATTTCCCCTATGTATAAGTAGAGGTTATTGAAATCTTGGCTCCTTCACACTTAATAAGTTATATCTTACTGTAGTATGGCACTCCTACTTTTTCATTGTGGGTATTTTGCACCATCTTCCAAGCATCTGGCTTTGCTTTGGAGTAATTTGTGTGCTAATTTGGGACCAGACTTTCTAGAATTTTTCAGGTACAAACTATGATACATCTTTCTCGCCTACGTTGCAGGGAGTACAATTCTAGGGACTAAGCATTCTCAATAATTAGGAAACAGAAATCTAAGGGTGGTGAGTGGAACGAGCTAGACAAAATGGTGTAGAGGCAAACACCACACCCAATTAAGATAGTGTCATGAAAGCCAGGATTCAGTGAAGTCGGTTCCTAGTCTTTTGAGAGACAGGACCAGGAGCTGTGAATCGACCTCTGAAAATACAGCTAGGTGAGTACTGACAGCACAGCTAGGTGAATACTGGAAACATAGGTAGGTGAGCGCAAGTGGGTACACAACAGACATCATAACCATTGTGAAGACAAAACCCAAAGGAATAGTAATTGCAATATTCCCAGGGAAGTAAGAAATAGTAAAAGAAAGGTAAACAAAGGAGGAGTGTCACTGATGATCAGAAATCACTGGAGATTTAAAGAGCTAAGAAACCTGGACACTGAGGAATCCAAAGACTACACTGCAGGTCCAGTAATGTTGAGAGAAACAAAGGTAATAGTGGAAGTGGTATATAACCCTGACCAAAGAGGAAGTCAGGGGTAGAGTATGATGAGAAAAATAGGACATCGATACGTATATTGAAAGTAGGAGCTGAGAGAGCGAGAAAAATCAGTTAAATTACTGTTATGAGTAGACTTTAACCATTGGGAATTGACTGTTAAGAACTGGGGTGCTAATGGGGAGCCGGAACCAGAGAGAGCAAGAATAATAAAGGAACAACTGAAGAAGTCTCAGTCAGTACATTAAGGAAGCAAAAGAATGAGATAAGTAAACAAGCCAGTAAGACTAAACCTAATTTTCACCCTAAACGAACATGACGTGGAAGAAATTGAGTATGATGACTCACTCTGCATCAGCCATCATGGGTACGTGATTTTAAATCCACAGTGGAGAGCTTTCCGCTCTCGCAAGGGCTTATTTCAGTGTGCAACTTTGGAGCCATTTTTCTTGACATTTTTCCCTGCGTTCTAAGGAGTACAGTTTGATGCATTTTAAGTGTTCCCAATAATTTAAATGTGTAGACTGATAGGGCAGTGAAAGTTGTGTAAACATTCTTCACAACAATTTCGCCAGCATTAAATGTGTTGTTAATTACATAGCAGTGTTTGTGTTGGTCTAGGGAGTACCATTGCTTTACACAATGTAATTAGTTTAAAATTTACCTTTGGATGTACATAAAGGGGATTATCAACACTCTAGTTTCTTTTCTACGTAGCTCCTGGGTCATCTCTTCCATATTCCTTTCTTCCTTCCCAAGATAGCTCCTGGACCCCCCTCTCTTCCTTAGTCCTTTCTTCCTTTTCTTTCCTAGGTAGCTCTTGCACCTTCTCTTCCTTATTCCTTTCTTAGACAACTCCAGCTCCTGGATCCTGCCTTTTAAACAGTGAAGACGATGGTCCTCGGGAGTAAGTTAAATTTCTAAGTGGAAAAGCGAAGCAGTGCTAGAGGGAGGGAATGAGAGTTGAAGATGGAACGTAGAGGGAGGAAGAAGGGCTGAGAGTGAAGGAAATTTGTGTGTGTTGTGGAAAGGCAGAGCGAATGGATGGAGTAATGAAGGGAGGGAGAGTCATAGGCAAGTTGGGAGAACCAAATATTGGGAGAGAGGAAAGAAAAGGCGAACAGACGGGGAGAATGAAAGGAAAGTGGGTGTAAATGAAGGGGGAAAAGAGGAAGACAGAAGAGTGAAGGAAAGGCAGAGGGACAAAGACGGACAGACACACACACAAACAGACAGACACACACAGACACACACACAGAGAGACAGACACACACACACACACACACACACACACACACACACACACACACACACACACACACACACACACACACACACACACACACACACACACACACACACCAGTCTGGAACCCACACCTAGCCAAGCACGTAAAGAAACTAGAGAAAGTGCAAAGGTTTGCAACAAGACTAGTCCCAGAGCTAAGAGGTATGTCCTACGAGGAGAGGTTAAGGGAAATCAACCTGACGACACTGGATGACAGGAGAGATAGGGGGGACATGATAACGACATACAAAATACTGAGAGGAATTGACAAGGTGGACAAAGACAGGATGTTCCAGAGATGGGACACAGCAACAAGGGGACACAGTTGGAAGTTGAAGACACAGATGAATCACAGGGATGTTAGGAAGTATTTCTTCAGCCACAGAGTAGTCAGGAAGTGGAATAGTTTGGGAAGCGATGTAGTGGAGGCAGGATCCATACATAGCTTTAAGCAGAGGTATGCTAAAGCTCATGGTTCAGGGAGAGTGACCTAGTAGCGATCAGTGAAGAGGCGGGGCCAGGAGCTTGGACTCGACCCCTGCAACCTCAACTAGGTGAGTACACACACACACACACACACAGGGGGGATATGATAACGACATATAAAATACTGAGAGAAATTGGCAAGTTGGATAGAGACAGGATGTTCCAGAGATGGAGCACGGCAACAAGGGGCCACAGTTGGAAGTTAAAGACTCAGACGAATCGCAGGGATGTTAGGAAGTATTTCTTCAGCCACAGAGTAGTCAGGAAGTGGAATAGTCTGGGAAGTGATGTAGTGGGGGCAGGATCCATACATGGTAACTAACACACACGAAGAGAAATAGACTGACAGAGGGAGAGTGTGAAAGGGGGTGTGGTTACCGCCAAATGGAAGAGGGAGGGAGAGGAAGGAAGGGAGCGAGAGGGAGAGCAAGGGTTGGGAGGCGAGCATGAGTCAGCTGTCGGAGCCGCCTCATTGATTGACAAAGCGGAAACTGGTTACTAACTCTCCCTCGTACACAACTCTTCCTACCTCCCTCCCTACCCTATATCTCTCTCTCCCTCCCTTTCTTATGGCCTTTTAGCGCTCTCCTTCACTCCATATTGCCCTTCCTCATTCCACCTTAAACCTTCCTCCCTCTTTCTACCTCGTACCTTCTCCCCTCGCAACCTTCCTCCCTCTTTCTACCTTGTACCTTCTCCCCTCGCAACCTTCCTCCCTCTTTCTACCTTGTACCTTCTCCCCTCGCAACCTTCCTCCCTCTTTCTACCTTGTACCTTCTCCCCTCGCAACCTTCCTCCCTCTTCCGTCCAACTTCCCCCTCTCAACTTTCTTCCCTCCTCATACCTTCCTCCCTCTTTATATTCCTTACTTCCCCTCGTCTTTCTACCTTGTCTTTACCTTTCTCTTTCTATTACCTTCTCCCCTCGCAATCTACTTGTCTTCTCCCCTCGCAACCTTCCTCCCTCTTTCTACCTCGTACCTTCTCCCCTCGCAACCTTCCTCCCTCTTTGTACCTTGTACCTTCTCCCCTCGCAACCTTCCTCCCTCTTTGTACCTTGTACCTTCTCCCCTCGCAACCTTCCTCCCTCTTCCTTCCAACTTCCTCCTCTCAACCTTCTTCCCTCCTCATACCTTCCTCCCTCTTTATATTCCTTACTTCCCCTGTCCACCTTTCTTTATTCCTCATTACCTCTTATTACTTCCTTTATTTTTCTCCATCAGTGTTTTCCTTCCTTACCAGTGTCATAAATTCTCTCCCCATATTTTCCTGTTATTTTCTCCCTTGGTAAGCTCCAGCTCCTGTACCTCTGCCAGGACGTGTACCTCTACGACACAGTTTTTATTTTTATTGAAGTGTAGATAAGAGTTTAAGATTAATATTTGTTTTTCTTTATTTTTCATAATTAACATTAAGAATTTAGGATTAAATACATTTTGCTTTATTTTTTTTAAACCATTTGTGAGAACTGAAGATAACTTATGGTAATCTAAAACTGATTTAGTTGGTCTTAAATTGGCTACTGAGGATATAAGGAAAATAAGAACGGCTTCTCTTATGTCTCTTGATTCAATGTTAACGTTTTTAGGTTTAAACATCACTAACAGTACTGTGGAGGATGGAAAATATTAAACATGTTAGAAAATATTTAAATACCAGTGAGGATCAGTGATGGGTTTCCGGTGTTTATCTACTTTCTGGGTCTGGTCCTGGGCTAGGGTTGTCTGATGTTGCCTGGTGAACCAGGCTTTTGCTGCCGGCGGCCCACTGGCCATCATATCCATCACAGCTGGTTACTTAGTGGTGTAGCAGGTGCAAGGGAGGAACGATAGTGTGCGGAGTGGATGAACACAGTACTGTACCTTAGAGGTTCAGAATATAGGGCAGTATACAACTATAGAATTAATTTCACAAATCTGTATGCACAACAAAATCACGTTGTAGGTAAGGTTGGTTACATTTTACAAAAGTACGTAGAACTTGCTTCATTTACATCATTGTAATTTGTAAAGGTAGCTGTATGTGTAATCTGAAACAGCCAAAGATGGAGCTACCTGTGAAATACCTGGGACCGATTTCTATGGCACTCTTACCCTGCGAGACCGGCTTTTACCTGAGGTCTACCTGGTGAATGTTCAGAGGGTCAACGCCCTAATAGTGGATGGCCTGTCCAACTAGGTTGTTGCTAGCCCTACGAAGTTCAACATATGCACCACAGCCCGGCTGATCAGGGACTAACTTAAACAAATTGTCTAGTTCCTTGTTGAAGACAGCCATGGGTCTATTAGTAACCTTATGTATGAAGGGAGGACGTTGAAAAAATTGTTCCTTCACACTTATTGAATTTTCCATTAATGTTCTCACTGCATCCCTGCTTTTCATTGTAGGTATTCCGCCGTCTGCCAAGTCTCTGACTTTCATAGGGAATGATTTGTGTGTAGATTTTGTACCAGTCCTAGAATACCTAATTACCATTAAGTGTTTTTATTTTTTTTTTCAAATTTCCTGGATGGTTTGTAGTGCCTTTCGTATTTAATGTCTGGTATGAGTGCTTTAGTTTATGCTCTATATCAGCAATTTCTTGGTGCAGTATTACTTTTTGTGATATATTTGAGCAGTTTAGCATCATCTTCTATGTGATCTGCTTTTAGGTTTTCTCAGCAGGATATATTTTAAATAAACTTCATAAATTATTGCTTCCAGTTTATTTCAATGTTTATTTCATTCCATCAGGTCTTGAAATTATATTTTTTAAAAGATTCCCACCCTTGGCTCTTTTAGGTTATCTACACATGGATGTCAATGGGCCACTAGCAGCAACAGCCTGGTTGACCAGGCAACACCAGACAAGCCTGGCCTTGAGCCAGGCTCTGGGAGTAGGAGAACGCTGGGAACTCATCAAAGGTATCAGTGGGATTGTGATCATTGTATATTGTTCTCGAGATAGTTATTTCTGATTAGTTCCTCATCGTGTTCATCACATCCACCTATATTAATGTCTAGAAGGTTCTGTTACCTGTTGGGTCAATGTAAGTTTTTGAGAGAGTCTTAGCCGTACCCTGGTATTTACTTGTTGGGAGAGAGTATTTCCCCGAAGTCTTGAGTCACACCGGCCAGTGAGGACTACCTTTAGTCAGTCGTTTTCAGGGGTCATCTCCCCCGCATCGACACCATGCCCAGCCCTTCTAGGGTAGGGTAGGTGCCTGAGCCCGAGCTTACAGCTCACAAGACTGTCATTCCCATTAGCCCCCTTGGGGAGGGGATGGCAGACCAGAGAGGCCTAGCTTGTGGCTAGGCCTGGGGACAGTTGGTCCCAAAGATGAGGAGGTACTTGCGCCTCCTCCCATGGGAGACTTAGGTCTCAGACACTCCCTAAAGAGGGAGCCAAGGCCGGGCCACCACTTGGACAAGGCCCGGGCCACCACTTGGACAAGGCCGGGCCACCACTTGGACAAGGCCGGGCCACCACTTGGACAAGGCCGGGCCACCACTTGGACAAGGCCGGGCCACCACTTGCACAAGGCCCGGGCCGGGAGAATACCGGCTAATCTTTAATAATAATGATCTCCCCCGCGGTCCCAAACCAGAACCCTCGAAGTCAGTCACTGGTATATTAATGGTATGTCATTTTTTCAGCGTGACCACTCACAGTGCCGAATGACTTGTGGGTTTAGTGTTTTCAGTGAATACAATACTATTATTATTATTATTATTATTATTATTATTTTTGCGTGCATACTATCAAAATATGGTGGAGAGAAAATTCAAGCTGGTAGCAGCAGATTTGATCAATTTACGAATGAAATTCAAGTAGAAAGAGCTTGATTTGACTATTTCAAGGTTCCTGTTTAATCACGATCAATCGTAAATAATACTAGACAGTTGCACAGCCTTTGTATTGATGATCTTTTTCTGTATCTTGCAGGTGAGTGTTACCTGTGATACAGCAGTGATCAGTTTCCAGAGTTCTACTCTCTAACGCGGCCTTAGGCCTACGCCAGTGGTCATTAGGCCCACGGTAAGTGGAGAATTTGTTGCAATTTTAAATATTGTGTCCAGTTTTTGATACGAAGGTACTTTCTGCCTCCATACATGTAGATGTGAATATGTAAGTACCTCCTACCTTCAGGCAGCATATATGTAAATACCTGTGATATACCTGTGCCCTGTTTGGAGAGTTTTCCTTCCCTCACAGCCTGTCCTGATGCTAGGCTTTTCTGTTGATTACCTGGTCAATCAGATTGTTTTTGTTCGCTCACATAGGCCTACATCATAATAACAGCCTGGTCGATATGGCACTTGGTGGAGGTGGCAGCACAAGTGCTGCTGCATGGTACAAAACCAGTCATGGTATTATCACAAATTCTGCTGCATGGTACAACACCAGTCATGGTATCACACATGCTCCACCATGGTACACCACCAGTCATGGTATTATCACATGTGCTGCTGCATGGTACAACACCAGTCATGGTATCACACATTCTCCACCATGGTACAGCAAGATTCATGGTATCACACATGCTCCACCTTGGTACAGCAACAGTCATGGTATCACACATGCCCCACCATGGTACAACAGTCATGATATCACACACTCTCCACCATGGTACAAGTCATGGCATCACACATGCTCCACCATGGTACAACAGTCATGGTATCACACATGCCCAACCATGGTACAACAGTCATGGTATCACACATGCCCCACTATGGTACAACACCAGTCATGGTATTATCATAAGTGCTGCTGCATGGTACAACACCAGTCATGGCATTATCACATGTGCTTCTGCATGGTACAACACCAGTCATGGTATCACACATGCTCCACCATGGTACAGCAAGATTCATGGTATCACACATGCTCCACCTTGGTACAGCAACAGTCATGGTATCACACATGCCCCACCATGGTACAACAGTCATGATATCACACACTCTCCACCATGGTACAAGTCATGGCATCACACATGCTCCACCATGGTACAACAGTCATGGTATCACACATGCCCCACCATGGTACAACAGTCATGGTATCACACATGCCCCACCATGGTACAACACCAGTCATGGTATTATGTCAGAACACACAGCCTAGCTGCTGCTGCATGGTACAACACCAGTCATGGCATTATCACATGTGTTGCTGCATGGTACAACACCAGTCATGGTATCACACATGCTCCACCATGGTACATCAGGAATCATGGTATCACACATGCCCCACCTTGGTACAACAGTCAGGGTATCACACATGCTCAACCATGATACAAGTCATGGTGTCACACATGCCCCACCATGGTACAACAGTCATGGTATCAAAGATGCTCCACCATGGTACAACAGTCATGGCATCACAGATGCTCCACCATGGTACAACAGTAATGGCATTACACATGTTCCACCATGGCACAGCTGTCATGATATCACACATGCCCCACCATGGTATAACAGGCATGGTATCACACATGCTCCACCATGGTACAACAGGCATGGTATCACACATGCTCCACCATGGTACAACAAGCATGGTATCACACATGCTCCACCATGGTACAACAGGCATGGTATCACACATGCCCCACCATGGTACAACAGGCATGGTATCACACATGCTCCACCATGGTACAGCAGTCATGGTATTACACATGCCCCACCATGGTACAACAGTCATGGTATGACACATGCCCCACCATGGTACAACAGTCATGGTATTACACATGCCCCACCATGGTACAGCAGTCATGGTATTACACATGCCCCACCATGGTACAGCAGTCATGGTATCACACATGCCCCACCATGGTACAACAGGCATGGTATGACACATGCTCCACCATGGTACAACAGTCATGGTATGACACATGCCCCACCATGGTACAGCAGTCATGGTATTGCACATGCCCCACCATGGTACAGCAGTCATGGTATTACACATGCCCCACCATGGTACAGCAGTCATGGTATTACACATGCCCCACCATGGTACAGCAGTCATGGTATTACACATGCCCCACCATGGTACAACAGTCATGGTATGACACATGCTCCACCATGGTACAACAGTCATGGTATCACACATGCCCCACCATGGTACAACAGTCATGGTATATACACACATGCCCAGAATGGATATAAATGAAAATGTACACCATGGTACAGTGTGCTGAAAATATCTACTAGACAGTCATGGTATTACACATGCCCCACCATGGTACAACACCAGTCTAAGTATCATTACATTCATTATTTTGTAAGTGTTATAATGTATTTACACTATAATTGCTCGATGTTTAATTATGCATTTCTAATTTCGTGCTCGTCACGAATGCGATGCACCGCGAGTATATTTAATTACGCAATGCTGCATAAATAATCGAGCGACTTGCATTGAATGGGAAATGACACTGTGTGAATAACAGTGTGGGAGCGCTTATTTACACCGCGTGATTCCTGAACACGCATACCTGTGACCGCTTTCCAGAGTGTCAGGTTAAAGGATGGTGTGGTGGATGAGACCTTTCGACACTAAAGAAGTATACTTGGGTATCTTTAGTGTCGAAAGGTTTCGCCTGCACAACAGGCGTTTTAACAGTAAAAATACCACAAGTATTGTATATGTATCTCATTCTTCAACCTCTCGGTATTGTATAACAGTAATTTGAAACAATGGATTAAGTCGACAAGTAGTGAGAAAGAAGTGAGAACTCTCGGTAGCTTTAAAAATAGGCTGGACAAGTACGTCACTGGATGTGGGCGGATGTGAGTTTATTCCACCAACATCACCTGGATTTCAGTTGGTCCAGTGAACTGAGATCAGCGGTCAAAAAAGGTCACGCTACTTTTCTGCAGCTATTGTTGGGAAATTAAGGTGGGGTGTATAGTATTACCACAGGTGGCTTCTGTAGTGTTTCAGAATCAGTGTTGGTGGCGGGTTCTGCTTCTCAAGGAGGAAAATAAAATTAAAAATTTGCCTGAATAAACGTAACAATGTGTGTGATGTGGTTGGTCATGGCGGAAGAAAACAGATTACCGGCCATGAAACGGAGGTTGGTACCAATAACAAATAGAAAGTTGTTTCAAGTAAAGGAAGAAACATCGAATTGAAGAATGTTAAAGGAACAGATTTGAAGATAGGAAATAGTTTCTCTGTTCTCCGGGACGAGTGTATTTCAGTGGTCACTGAGGATAAGGGTTCCATCAACTCCTCAGCTAATAAATGTGAGAATATCTTGGTGTTCGATGATTCACAGGTTAGATCTATGGACCGTGCCTTCTGTAACAGAGATAGGAAAGCGAGACAGGTTTCCCTGGAGATGATGTTGGTGACATAGTCAACAGGTTGGATATCATCATGTCGGGTAATGGGAACAAGCCCATTATGTGCCACAGTGCTGGAGCAAATGATATTGGGAAGGGCAGGAGACAAGAGCTGCTAATTAAGTACAGGGCAGCTGTAGATCTAATGAGGTCTAAGGGAGGGGTCCCAGTAATGTAGCATTTTGCATGGAAGACGAGTGGGCAGTGAATGGACATGTAGGGCAGTTGCTAGAATTATGGGATGTTGAAGTGTACAGATGGAAGACGGGAATAAATAAAGGGGATACAAATAACTTGCTGGAAATATCTAAGCAAGACAGGACTCGCAGTAATCTATTCGTTGGAAGAATTCAGAGTTAAAAACGATATAGGAAAGCACTGATCTGTGGAAGATGACACTTGTGTGAAGTTCAGGACATTTATTAAAGGAAAAGTTTCGCCATGAGAAATGTTTTCACAAGATGACCGAATGTTTCAAGCCTCAGTCATCAATTTCTTGGTAGTGTATATAAACAATAATATAACACATGTTTGTTATTCACCTACTTGTTAGTATTGTACACCATTACTATATAATATACATATTGTTTGATTCTCTCTCTCTCTCCCTCTCTCCTAGACCTCGCTTGTGACCTCACCTTCACGAGGGTCTTTACTTACACTGTCCTTGCTCAAAATGTAAAATAATATATAATAACAAGTACAGGTACAAGGTATACAGGCCTAGCTGACATCAATGACTCACTACTACACAAAAAGCCGCTTGTTATGCTAAGTATTTCGGGCAAATTAGGTCAGTTTTGTCCCAGGATGCGACCCACACTAGTCGACTAACACCCAGGTAACCATTATTACTGATGGGTGAACATGTGGACAACCGGTGTAAGGAAACGCTCAATGTTTCCACCCTTGCCGGGAATCGAACCCAGACCCTCACCGTGTGAAGCGAGAGCTTTTGCCACCAGTCCACGGGACACCGTGTTCGATGTGATGATGTGTCAGGTGTCGCCTATAGTGTGTCCTGAGATGGCATGCGCTACACTACTGAGTGCCCACAGGACACCAAGTGTGTTCGATGTGATGCCAAGTGTCACCTACGGCGTCTGAGGTGTCGCCTGATAGTGTGTCACCTGAGGTGAGATGGCATGCGTCACCTACAGAGTCTACTGAGGTGCCAAGTGTCACCTACGGCGTCACCTGAGGTGCCAAGTGTCACCTACGGCGTCACCTGAGGTGCCAAGTGTCACCTACGGCGTCACCTGAGGTGCCAAGTGTCACCTACGGCGTCACCTGAGGTGCCAAGTGTCACCTACGGCGTCACCTGAGGTGCCAAGTGTCACCTACGGCGTCACCTGAGGTGCCAAGTGTCACCTACGGCGTCACCTGAGGTCAACAAAGGTGAAGTGTGAGCAACATTTAAAGGGACACAATTAGGAGAGCGGAAACGTCATTTGAGGCTCTTCAAACCTGCCTTTTGTTTCCACTTTATTTTGACCTAACTTTTAGCCCAAGCATTCTTCTCATATTTTGTTAATCTCTTTTGTTTCTCTTATTTGTTTTGTTTCTCTCTCTCATTTTTGTTTGTGTTTTATTCTGGTAATAGTCACTTGTTAAAAATTGTTTGGTTCCTTATTGTTCTGGCGCTGTTATGTTTGTCCTCTATTGTGTAGTTAATGCTTGCTTTGATGAGGTTAAAGAGTCTTCTCCTCCTCCTCCTCCCCTTCCCCAAACTTCCATTTCCTCCCCCCTCCCATTTCCTACTTCGCCTCTTTAATTTCTCCCCCCCCCTCACTATTTCCCTTTCCTTATCTTCTGTTTCACCTCCCCCCTCCCTCATTTCTTTGTTCGCGTACTCCATTTCCCCTTCCACCATCTCCTGCATCGCCCCTCCTTCTCCATTTCCCTTTTGCTCCTCCATTTTCCGCCACTCGCTCCTCTTTTCCTTTTCTTCCTGTCCACAACACCCTGAGGGCTGTGTAAACTATTTAAGTTTACACAAAGACTGCAAGGTAAGTATCAGATGTATGCTGGAATACACACATCATTACAACGTAATACACAACACTGAACATTACTTAAATACAAGAAACATGACGAAGTTATTGTAGTGTTTAATTAACTTAGTCTTTGTAAATTACACACGTGCAACATCTGGGTATCTTTAATGTAGATGTTTCGTCATCCAGTGGCTTTATCAATACAAATTCTAGGACATAATTTGAAGAGAGTAGAACTATATACAAAAGATGAGGTAATCAATCCCTCAGTCTTGGAGTTGGTGTGAAGAGCGTCGTAGTCGTGATTCTTGGCATACGTGGCACTGCTGTGGCTCTCCATCCTTCAACACTTTGTCTGCCACAGTTTCCATCAAGTGGTGGAGGGAGAGAAAGAGAGAGAGGGGGGGAGGGGGAGAGAGAAAGGGAGAGAGAGACAGATACAGAGATAGACACAGACAGACAGAGAGAGGGAGACGCACACATGCACAGATACATACATACACACATACACACGCTGGTAATGTATTCTGATTATTTAATATTAATTATATATTTTTGACGATAAATACCATATACTTGTGAAGGAAGTGAATTAATATATATAAAAGTGGTAATTAAAAACCTCGTCCCACACTTGAATGGTCCATAACTGGCACACTAAATATGACTCAAATTAAATATCTTGACACATTAACATTTCCTGTAACAGTGTTTGCTACTTCTTGTCTTGTCGAGTGTCTTCACTGGAACTCGTACCATCATCAAGCAAGATACTGACTGTTGCTGGGTTTGTGAGATTTTTACCTGTGATTTACTTGACAGGTTTCGAGGGGTTTTCTACCCTCGCATTTTCCCTTACCTCCCCCTTCCTCCCAGAGGGAGGGTCACCTTAACGCGGTAGTGGGATCTGGGAGGGATAACACACTCCCCACGGTTTGCTTGCCTGACTAAGGACCAAATATATTGACACAGGGGGATATTTCCCCTTTCGTCTAAATTTTGCTTAAGCTCCTAGTCGATGACATTAAACGTTTTTTAAGCATGGACTGTGGAATGTGAAAAGTAGATTTTGAATAATTTTACTTACGTTGTGATTATGACTTTCGTAATAGAGTAAATTGATGACAGCAACAAGTTTGTATTGATTCAATTCAATTCAAGTTTATTCTCTATAAGGGTTACAATGTGGGGTTTACAGGTTTTGGGTATTGTGTGGTTTACATGTTATAAAATACTAATTACAGAGGGGGCCACTAGGACACCTAGCATGGCTAGGCATTTCGGGCAGACTTAGATTAATTCTTAACATTAAATCCTTACAGATTTTGGTATTAAGGCTAAGTGACTCCATCATAATTTCTGAGTTTAGCAATGTGAATGCTTTTGTTTTGGCACAATACAAAGTGTCTATATTGGAGTATCATAGGCAAACTTATGACTAGTTAGGATTTATTATTTTAAGATTAAGATTAGTATTTCTGGGTTTATAGTCAGTGGGTGAGTGAGTGTAATTGTGAACCACCAGGTGGTTATCATGTAGTTAGTTGTCGGGGTGTATCAGGGAGATAAGATGTTTTCTAACTGTAGTTTTAAAAGTGATGAATGTGTCTGCAGTTCTAGAGTTTTCAGGTAGGGTGTTCCAGATTTTAGGTCCTTTGAAATACATTGAATTTTTGTAAAGGTTTAGTCGAACACGGGGAATGTCATAGAGATGTTTGTGTCTGGTGTTATGCCTGTGGATCCTGTCACAACTATCAAGAAAGCGTTTTAGGTCAAGGTTAATATTGGAATTTAAGGTCCTGTAGATATAGATTGCACAGTAGTAAGTGTGGATGTTCTGAACAGGGAGTAAGTTTAGATCTATGAAGAGTGGGGGGGGGGGTGTTGCCAGGGATGGGATTTAGTGATTATTCTTACTGCGGCTTTTTGTTGGGTTATTATTGGCTTTAGGTGTGTTGCTGCAGTTGAACCCCAAGCACAGATAGCATAGGTAAGGTATGGATATATAAGTGAATGGTATAGTGTGAGAAGGGCAGTTTGCGGCACGTAGTATCGTATCTTGGAGTGGATCCCCACCGTTTTGGATACTTTTTTTGTTGTGTTGGATATGAGTGCTGAAATTTAGGTTGTTGTCGAGGTATAGGCCAGGGAATTTGCCCTCATTATGTCTGGCAATTAGAGTGTTGTCGCTCTTAATGTTAAGTTGCGCAACACCTGCTCTGCTACCAAACATAATATAGTAGGTTTTGCCAGTGTTAAGTGTAAGTTTATTGGCTGTCATCCAAGTCGATAGTTTGAGCAGCTCCTCGTTAACAATGGTGATGAGAGTGGCAAGATTAGGGTGAGAGATGACATAAGTCGTGTCGTCAGCAAAGAGAATGGGTTTCAAGTGTTGGGATATGTTTGGAAGATCATTGATGTAAATGAGAAAGAGCAGGGATCCAAGGACACTTCCCTGCGGAACTCAAGTATCAAGTGGCCGTATTGATGAGGCTGTGTCTTTAATGGTGACATACTGATACCTATTAGAAAGGTAGGATTTAAAATATGCAAGCGCATGGCCTCTTATACCATAGTGGTCAAGTTTGTGGAGTAGGATGCCGTGGTCTACTCTGTCAAACACTTTCCTTAGGTCAATAAAAATTCCTAGCGGATATTCCTTATTTTCCAATGCTGTGTAAAGCAGGTCCAGCATTTTTATAATTGCATCATTAGTGCTTTTATTTTTCCTGAATCCAAATTGGCAGGGGTTGAGTATGTTTTGTGACGTTATAAATGAATATAGTCTCCTGTGCACGAGTTTCTCGAAGATTTTGGATAGCAATGGTAAGTTTGATATTGGCCTATAGTTGTTTACGTCTGTAGGGTCACCACCTTTATGTATTAGTGTAACCCTTGCTGTCTTGAGTAGTGTCGGGAAAGTGCTAGTTTCTAGTGACTTGTTAAAAAGTAATGTAATAGCATGCGAAAGGACATGGGCCGCTCGCTTGTACAATAATGGTGGGACGTGAGACAGATTCCCCGAGTTATTTTTAAGTGACTTTATGATCGCGGTGACTTCCGTGGGCTCTGTTGGTACAAGATAGAAGGAATTTGGGAAATTCCCATCTAGGTAGTCCCCAGCACGGGCATTGGTACGTGGGATTTTACTGGCGAGATTAGATCCTATGTTTGAGAAGAAGTCGTTTATCTTGTTAGCTGTATCAGTGGGATGTAGTGGTGTTTCATGAGGTTTAGTTAGAACAATACTCTTGGGTTTTTTCAGTTTGTGGGTCCCCAGAATCTGGGAAAGTGTTTTCCAGGTCTTTTTTATATCTCCTCTTGTGTCAGTGAATCTGCTGGAGTAGTACAGTTGTTTGGCTTTCTTTATTAATTTGGTGAGAACTGATGAATAGTGTTTAAGAATATCTTTGTGTATTAAGCCCTGTCTATATTGCTTTTCATATTGGTGTTTCTTATCAATGGATTTCAGAACGCTGCTGGTTAGTGTAGATGGTGGATAGTGTAAATTTGTTGTAAATAGTGGATAGTGTAAATTTGTTGACTGTTAGAAACAAAATATGCTTAAAACTCTGAATAACTAGAAGGTTCCAGGGCTTTGTAAATACAATAGAACAACCCTTGAAACCCAGCTTGGGTCAGGCTTCTCTGTTGATTGCCTGTTCAAGTACACTGTTGCTGCTAGCGGCCCGCAGGTCCACATATCCATCACAGCCTGGTTGATCCAGTTTTTTATTCCAGCAATATTTCTGATGTCTGATATATGCTGGTAGTAGGTTGAATAGTTTTGAACGACGGATGTTGATACTATGTTCTCACTTGGTCTCTTTTAAACTTCCATATCTCTAGTATGCAGTAATGGTACCGTGTAAGTCTGGGACTAGGCCCTCTAGTATCTTCTCTGTATATATTATGCATCTCTCTTATCTTCGCTTCAGAGAGTAAGTCTAAGTACTCTTGACGTATTCCCAGTAGTTTAAATGCCTTATTGGCTCTATACAGCAGTAAACGGTCTCTCTAACTTTCCCGGCTCTGATATCTCTTCTGCTTTGAATGGAGCCGTCAACACCGATCAATATTCTTCCTCGACCTCTTCCATTTCCGTTTTTCTCCCACCTTATCCCAAACTTTTTCCAGCTCATACATCGCAGCTTTTCTTCCGAATCACATTTTTGTTGCCAAATATGGCGAAGGGATTGTTATAATCCCTCTTCACATATATTAAAGGTTCAGTTGGAATTTCATGTGTGTTGTCTATCTTTAGTTTACCTAATGACTTACTGAATACAGTCATATTGTGACATACGTGTATCATTAGTGGCTTTGGAGTCAGTGTAAGTTCCATCTTCTCTAAGTAAGGGCCCAATACTAGATTTGGTTTTTTACTTGGATTTTTGCAGGAGAAAATTATTTTGGGTTTATTTTTTACTCCCTCTGCCTCTTATGGGCTCTTAATTCATTGGGTTAGATTTCAGTGTTTTCATCCTCACTAACTAGTGTTGCTTTTCGTTCTTCAGAAGTTCTGTGATTTTTCGTCTTCGCCTGTAGAGGGAGCGCCTCTTTCCTTCTAATTTTCATCTTTTTTTTCCTTAATGTGTCACGAGCACATTTTTAGCGTCATTGAGCTTAGTCTCTGGAGACATTAGTTGATAACAAAGTTGCTCACACTATCTTCCCAGCTTATTTCAGCATTTGAATATATCCTCACGAGTGTTTTGGCCTACTCAAGTTCAGGTGTATAACGGTCTGAATTTCAGTTAAGTTGAGGTCCGTGTTGGCTGTCTTCGACATTCATGTTCTATACTAAATTTTCATTTTTTGTGAATATAAAATCATGAGTATTTTCCATGCTACTTGGTTCCACTATTTGCTGACGTAATGAGACTTTAAAGTCCTAACAGTCCATTTTAGGCGTCTTATATTGATATCACCAATTAACAAGATGTTTGGGACCGGGTTTGAAAGATTTTTAAATTAATGTTTGATCTTTAAACTGCCAAGATGCTGTATGTAGTGGTTTATATAAGGGAACAATAATTGCATTTTTATTTTCAGTTTTTGCTTTCAAAATTTCGGTTATATCATTTGTGGTGTTAGTAGCTCGGTGCACAAGAGCGACTCATAAGTTGCAGACTTTCTGCTCCATACCCTGTAATCTGTTTTTTTGGTAGTATTTAAATGCATTGTATTTAATTGATAGTCGTCAATATAGGTCTTTGTGAAAGCTGCAGGCATTGCATTTAGCTCTGTGAGGAGATCGCTAATAAACGGTATTCTGTTGGTACATTGTTGAAGCTCATGTATGTGTGTAAACATAAATGATGTTATATTATTTGTTATGGTTGGTAGTAGGATTGTTGTCATTAATATCTGTGGTTGTGATGAGCCAGCTGCTGGCCTTATTTCCAGTCCAACATGACTCTGACGTGGAGATACATTATTATTTCTGCCAGCCGTTTTTGTTTCCTGGCACTTAAAAATCTCTGTAATTTGTATGGTTGAAAATGCTATTTTCAGTTCGACGTTCACGTGGCTTGACACTCTCCGCTGCTTTTAACACTTTCTTATTTACTAAACTAAAACAACTAAAACACACTTTTGGATGAAAATATTTGCGGGTCTTATTGATGTATTACTTTAAGAGATTATGATATTTCCTTGGATGGTCGTACATGTTCCAATCATGTTACCAGGCTCTTTATACCTGTGTAAACTCCCCACGTATTGTACTCATTTTTTTTTTCTTCTGGATTGTGATTTTTGTATCAGTTTCACTTGAATTATGAGTAATAATTCCTGTATCGTTTTGGTGTACATTTAATCTTGTATAATTGTTAGCTACGATTTCCTTTGATTCATTTGGTAACTTCCCTCTTGGTCTCTTGTAGTCTGGGATTCAGTTGTCCTGGACAGAGCCAGGTTTCAGCAAGTGTACAGCTTCCCCCTGAACCGTGTACAGTGTCAATGGCCAGACAAGCCTGGCCCAGGGCCAGGTTGCGGGAGTAGGAAAATTCTCGAAACCCATCAAAGGTATATCAAAGGTCTGATCCCAGACCACCTATTCCCTCTGCATTCGAGCCTACGCAATTTGTGTTACTGGCAGCTAGATGGCGGCATAGGGCGGGGAGAGTGGCAGCTGGGTGGCAGGACTGAGGGTTCAGCTTTAGCCTATAACATGGTGACAAAGGTTCACTTGGACCTCACGTTATCTGGTAACAATTTTCTGCTGCAGTAGTCAGACTCTGGATAAATCATAACTTCGCTCCTTAGTCAAACTTTATTTTTAACTCAAACTTTTGTATTTCGCTGTCTAGCATTATATTAACACTTCTGTGACATACCTGTGATGGATATCCACAGTACTTTATCCTGAGGTCAGACTTCCCTGTGTGCTGCATTCTCAACCAGGTTTTTACTGTCTGCGACCCTCAGGTCTATATACCTCATGTAGTTGATTCCGATGATCATCGCCCCCTCGTCCCGCTCCCATACCCGGCATCCTGTGTCACTGCCTTGTGAATTATTTTATAGGTACTGGATCGATCTTATATTATGCTTTATGTAAAAATTTATCCATATTCTTATTAAAGAAATAACACCCTTGTTCCAGGAAAATTTTCTTATATCTTCTGATAGAAAGTTGAAGTATTTTGGACTAACAGTATAATTTCCCAGAGACTGTGTGGCAATCCAGAGCAGAGATGCCTGTCCCGTGCTAGTCACACAACTCGCCTCACGAGACCTGGAAGAATCTTTCGAAATGTAGAAGTATGGTCGTAACACATGGTATGCTCATTACACTGTAACCATTAAAATACTCTTTGCCAAAAAAAAAAAAAAAAAGAGGAAGAAAATGTTCAAAAAGTCTCAGGGAGAAACCTCCAGATTATTCCATAAAGTTCTTTTATTCTCCTCTCCGAGGTCATGGGCTCCCATTTAGCACCAGTGGTATACCTGGAGAGGGTTTCAGGGGTCAACTCCCCGCGACCCGGTCTGTGGAAATCTTCCTCATTGACTGGGTTCCAAGCTTCTGAAGAACTGGAAAGTGTCATAATCTGTTTTTGAGAATACTAGTGTGTGTGTGTGTGTGTATGTGTGTGTGTGTGTGTATGTGTGTGTGTGTGTGTGTTTGTCGTGCCATATAGGTAAAACTGTTCAATTAGCAAGAACTCGTTTAAAATTAAGTCCTTTCTAAAATTTTCTCTTATACGTTTAAAGATATATGTTTTTTAATTTACGTAAATGTAAAAATTAATTTTGTACCAAAAGAACCTTAGAAAACTTACCTAACCTTATTATAACAAGCGCAATTTAATTTAGCCTAATCCAACTAAATATATTTTAGATAAGTTTACAGTAATTTAATAAGAGACACAATGAAATATATTTTTTTCGTTAGGTTCAGAATGATTTTTGCGAAATTATTGCATACACAAATTTTAGCTTGCCTTATTTGGGAAGAAGAGCGTTGGTATTTAAGCTAAAATCGCAATTTTTTCCTATTCAGCACGACATATATATGTGTATGTGTTAAACAATGAGGTTAGAAAGCTGAACTTGTATGTATGTGAATAAGAAGTGAAGGGGAAGTATATCAGGATTGCTGGGTATGTTTGGAGCATTCGTGTGCAGTCAAGGACGACAACATTCTCAGACAACACAGGTGTAGCGGGTTCAACTCTTCCACAACTCCCACCAACACACAACACTGGCTCAAGAGTGCAATGGGCTGCATGAGGTGGTGGAGGTGGAGGCTTCTCAGTTTAGAGGTGTTACTGGAGGCTCCACAACCTAGAGGTGTTACTGGAGCCTCCGCAACTTAGAGGTGTTGTTGAAGGCTCCCTTCTGTTCACTATTTCAGAGGTGGTGGGGGGAAGGCTCCCTCAATTCACAGCTTCAAAAGGTTGTAGTGGAAGGCTCCTCGTGATGTACTTAGTATACAGCAACTTTTTATGATGTAACTGTATGCCACTTGAATACACCCCTATTGTTAAGTTTTTGTTACGAAGTCAAGTGTTAATATTTGAGTTAACGTATATGTTTTGTCAGGGTCAGGAGTTGTTTGCTTGCTTCAGCAACACTTAAAAATCACTCTTACAGTTCTTACATAATATTTAACCTAAATATAGCCACACATGTAGGTTTATACGAATTATAGAGTATATAATGAAGTTTGAATTAATTGATGACTAGTTTATTTGGCATTGTCTGCACTACCCAGTCCTTCGAAATAGTGCCCAAGTCTTCCTCTCCAGTCACTATGTTCTAAGCAGTTTTTGTGCACACATCTCATTTTTTGTGAATTAGTAAATAAAGATGCAATAGGTGTGTATCCATATATCTTCTCATCTACCAATTCTGGCCTGCCAATTTGTGTGTGTGTGTGTGTGTGTGTGTGTGTGTGTGTGTGTGTGTGTGTGTGTGTGTGTGTGTAGCTCATTTAAAATTAAGTCATTTTTTAAATTTTCTCTTATACGTTCATAGATATATTTTTTCATTTATGTTAATGTAAAAAAATAATTTTGTACCAAAAGACCCTGATATAAGAAGCGCAATTTAATTTACCCTAATCCAACTAAATATATTTTGGATGAGTTTAAAATAATTTAATAATAAAGAAACACAATGAAATATATTTTTTCGTTAGGTTCAGAATGATTTGTGCGAAATTATTGCATACACAAATTTTCGCTAGTCTTATTTGGCAAGAAGAGTTTTGCTATTTAAGCCAAAATCGCAAGTTTTACCCATTCGGCACGACAATATATATATATATATATATATATATATATATATATATATATATATATATATATATATATATATATATATATATATATATATATATTATAGGTAGTAGGTTGGTAGACAGCAACCACCCAGGGAGGTACTACCGTCCTGCCAAGTGAGTGTAAAACGAAAGCCTGTAATTGTTTTACATGATGGTAGGATTGCTGATGTCTTTTGTCTGTCTCATAAATATGCAAGATTACAGGCATGTCTTGCTACTTCTACTTACACTTAGGTCACACTACACATACATATACACATTTATTCATACACACTCATCTGAGTTTTCTTTGATTTTATCTTAATAGTTCTTGGTCTTATTAATTTTCCTTTTATATCCATGGGGAAGTGGAATAAGAATCTTTCCTCCGTAAGCCATGCGTGTTGTAAAAGTCAACTAAAATGCCGGGAACAATGGGCTAGTAACCCCTTTTCCTGTAAAGATTACTAAAAAGAATAAGAAGAAGAAAATTGTCAAAGTGGGAAGTCTGAATGTGCGTGGATGTTGTGCAGATGATAAGAAAGAGATGATTGTGGATGTTATGAATGAGAAGAAGCTGGATGTCCTGGCTTTAAGTGAAACAAAGCTGAAGGGGGTGGGAGAGTTTCAATGGAGAGGAATAAATGGGATTAGGTCAGGGGTTTCAAATAGAGTTAGAGCTAAAGAAGGAGTAGCAATAATGTTGAAGGATAAGCTATGGCAGGAAAAGAGGGACTATAAATGTATTAATTCAAGGATTATGTGGAGTAAAATAAAGATTGGATGTGAAAAGTGGGTTATAATAAGCGTGTATGCACCTGGAGAAGAGAGAAGTGTAGAGGAGAGAGAGAGATTTTGGGAAATGTTGAGTGAATGCGTGGGGAGTTTTGAATCAAGTGTGAGAGTAATGGTGGTTGGGGATTTCAATGCTAAAGTGGGTAAAAATGTTATGGAGGGAGTAGTAGGTAAATTTGGGGTGCCAGGGGTAAATGTAAATGGGGAGCCTTTAATTGAGCTATGTGTAGAAAGAAATTTGGTAATAAGTAATACATATTTTATGAAAAAGAGGATAAATAAATATACAAGGTATGATGTAGCACGTAATGAAAGTAGTTTATTAGATTATGTATTGGTGGATAAAAGGTTGATGGGTAGGCTCCAGGATGTACATGTTTATAGAGGGGCAACTGATATATCGGATCATTATTTAGTTGTAGCTACAGTTAGAGTAAGAGGTAGATGGGAAAAGAGGAAGGTGGCAACAACAAGTAAGAGGGAGGTGAAAGTGTATAAACTAAGGGAGGAGGAAGTTCGGGCGAGATATAAGCGACTATTGGCAGAAAGGTGGGATAGTGCAAAGATGAGTAATGGGGGGGTTGAAGAGGGTTGGAATAGTTTTAAAAATGCAGTATTAGAATGTGGGGCAGAAGTTTGTGGTTATAGGAGGGTGGGTGCAGGAGGAAAGAGGAGTGATTGGTGGAATGATGAAGTAAAGGGTGTGATAAAAGAGAAAAAGGTAGCTTATGAGAGGTTTTTACAAAGCAGAAGTGTTATAAGAAGAGCAGAATATATGGAGAGTAAAAGAAAGGTAAAGAGAGTGGTGAGAGAGTGCAAAAGGAGAGCAGATGATAGAGTGGGAGAGGCACTGTCAAGAAATTTTAATGAAAATAAGAAAAAATTTTGGAGTGAGTTAAACAAGTTAAGAAAGCCAAGGGAAAATATGGATTTGTCAGTTAAAAACAGAGTAGGGGAGTTAGTAGATGGGGAGATGGAGGTATTAGGTAGATGGCGAGAATATTTTGAGGAACTTTTAAATGTTAAGGAAGAAACAGAGGCAGTAATTTCATGCACTGGTCAGGGAGGTATACCATCTTTTAGGAGTGAAGAAGAGCAGAATGTAAGTGTGGGGGAGGTACGTGAGGCATTACGTAAAATGAAAGGGGGTAAAGCAGCTGGTACTGATGGGATCATGACAGAAATGTTAAAAGCAGGGGGGGATATAGTGTTGGAGTGGTTGGTACTTTTGTTCAATAAATGTATGAAAGAGGGGAAGGTACCTAGGGATTGGCGGAGAGCATGTATAGTCCCTTTATATAAAGGGAAAGGGGACAAAAGAGACTGTAAAAATTATAGAGGAATAAGCTTACTGAGTATACCAGGAAAAGTGTACGGTAGGGTTATAATTGAAAGAATTAGAGGTAAGACAGAATGTAGGATTGCGGATGAGCAAGGAGGTTTCAGAGTGGGTAGGGGATGTGTAGATCAAGTGTTTACATTGAAGCATATATGTGAACAGTATTTAGATAAAGGTAGGGAAGTTTTTATTGCATTTATGGATTTAGAAAAGGCATATGATAGAGTGGATAGAGGAGCAATGTGGCAGATGTTGCAAGTATATGGAATAGGTGGTAAGTTATTAAATGCTGTAAAGAGTTTTTATGAAGATAGTGAGGCTCAGGTTAGGGTGTGTAGAAGAGAGGGAGACTATTTCCCGGTAAAAGTAGGTCTTAGACAGGGATGTGTAATGTCACCATGGTTGTTTAATATATTTATAGATGGGGTTGTTAAGGAAGTAAATGCTAGGGTGTTTGGGAGAGGGGTGGGATTAAATTATGGGGAATCAAATTCAAAATGGGAATTGACACAGTTACTTTTTGCTGATGATACTGTGCTTATGGGAGATTCTAAAGAAAAATTGCAAAGGTTAGTGGATGAGTTTGGGAATGTGTGTAAAGGTAGAAAGTTGAAAGTGAACATAGAAAAGAGTAAGGTGATGAGGGTGTCAAATGATTTAGATAAAGAAAAATTGGATATCAAATTGGGGAGGAGGAGTATGGAAGAAGTGAATGTTTTCAGATACTTGGGAGTTGACGTGTCGGCGGATGGATTTATGAAGGATGAGGTTAATCATAGAATTGATGAGGGAAAAAAGGTGAGTGGTGCGTTGAGGTATATGTGGAGTCAAAAAACGTTATCTATGGAGGCAAAGAAGGGAATGTATGAAAGTATAGTAGTACCAACACTCTTATATGGGTGTGAAGCTTGGGTGGTAAATGCAGCAGCGAGGAGACGGTTGGAGGCAGTGGAGATGTCCTGTTTAAGGGCAATGTGTGGTGTAAATATTATGCAGAAAATTCGGAGTGTGGAAATTAGGAGAAGGTGTGGAGTTAATAAAAGTATTAGTCAGAGGGCAGAAGAGGGGTTGTTGAGGTGGTTTGGTCATTTAGAGAGAATGGATCAAAGTAGAATGACATGGAAAGCATATAAATCTATAGGGGAAGGAAGGCGGGGTAGGGGTCGTCCTCGAAAGGGTTGGAGAGAGGGGGTAAAGGAGGTTTTGTGGGTAAGGGGCTTGGACTTCCAGCAAGCGTGCGTGAGCGTGTTAGATAGGAGTGAATGGAGACGAATGGTACTTGGGACCTGACGATCTGTTGGAGTGTGAGCAGGGTAATATTTAGTGAAGGGATTCAGGGAAACCGGTTATTTTCATATAGTCGGACTTGAGTCCTGGAAATGGGAAGTACAATGCCTGCACTTTAAAGGAGGGGTTTGGGATATTGGCAGTTTGGAGGGATATGTTGTGTATCTTTATATGTGTATGCTTCTAGACTGTTGTATTCTGAGCACCTCTGCAAAAACAGTGATAATGTGCGAGTGTGGTGAAAGTGTTGAATGATGATGAAAGTATTTTCTTTTTGGGGATTTTCTTTCTTTTTTGGGTCACCCTGCCTCGGTGGGAGACGGCCGACTTGTTGAAAAAAAAAAAAAAAAAAATATATATATATATATATATATATATATATATATATATATATATATATATATATATATATATATATATATATTATAAAATATCAAACTGCACTGGCCGAGACTCAAACCCTCGACACTTAACGCGCCACCTTCGTAACCTGTCAAAATTCGAGACTCCCCCCTAAACCACTTACTCATCAATGTAACATTAGGTGTCCAGTAGCACTGGACATGTCACTCCTGATGCGGACATGTAAGTGGCTGTGGTAAGCTTTTTAAGTATAGTCTGCCCCTGTTTGTCCAATCAGTTTCTCTTACAGTTGGTAATCATGTCCCCTTATCCTTCTCACCTCCAAGGTTGTCAGGTTCAGCTCCTTCAGTCTGTCCTCATAGGTCATTCCCCTCAGTTCTGGTATTAGTCTAGTTGTAAACCTTTGGACCTTTTTTGAGTTGCGCGTATTTTATCAGGCATGGGCTCCATGCTGGGGCCGCGTACTCATTATAACAACATTAATGAGGAGCAATGTATGTTTTATCAGGCATGGGCTCCATGCTGGGGCCGCGTACTCATTATAACAACATTAATGAGGAGCATTGTAGTATTCATATGGCCTAACATACGTTATATTAAGAGTTCTGAAGGAGTCTTTTCTCACGTTCCTAAACGCACTTGTGAGATTCGATAATCCTACGTATGCTGCTGCTGCTGCTGCAGTTTTCTTTATACTAGATTCTTGAGGTGTAATTGGTGGTATATTTTTCCTAGGTCCACAGCCTCTTCCACCTCACCAGCCTGCTCCATCTCACCAGCCTGCTCCATCTCACCAGCCTGCTCCATCTCGCCAGCCTGCTCCATCTCTCCAGTCTCCTCCATCTTGCCAGCCTGCTGCATCTCACCAGCCTGCTGCATCTCGCCAGCCTGCTCCATCTCTCCAGTCTCCTCCATCTTGCCAGCCTGCTGCATCTCGCTAGCCTGCTCCATCTCGCCAGCCTGCTCCATCTCTCCAGTCTCCTCCATCTTGCCAGCCTGCTGCATCTAACCAGCCTGCTCCATCTCGCCAGCCTCCTCCATCTCTCCTCCATCTTGCCAGTCTCCTCCATCACAGGACACAGTAAAGGATTCCTAATTCCCTATGTTAACACCTCTGTTACATAATGTTGGGGTAATCCATGTGTAAATGAGCACTACCTCATTAATTACTACTCCAATATCCTCTCTGTTCATTAGGCTCACCCCAGCATGGAGGAACATAGAACAATCACCTTTAGTGCCTTCATTAGATGTCTCCCTTGGAGTAAGGAAAGGAAAGTCCTGTGAGGAGTGGTGAAGGGTGTAGTGGTGGTGAGGAGTGTGGTGGTGTGTGGTGAGAGGGGTGTGTGGTGAGAGGGGTGTGTGGTGGTGGCGAGAGGGGTGTGTGGGGATGGTGGTGAGAAGGGTGTGTGGGGATGGTGGTGAGAAGGGGGTATGGTGATGGTGGTGAGAAGGGGGTGTGGTGATGGTGAGAAGAGGGTGTGGTGATGTTGAGATGGGGTGTGGTGATGGTGGTGAGAGGGGGGTGGTGGTGATGTTGAGAGGGGGTGTGGTGATGGTGTCAGTGTGAGGGGGTGTGGTGATGGTGAGAGGGGGGGTGTGGTGATGAGAGGGGGGTGTGGTGATGGTGGTGAGAGGGGGGGTGTGGTGATGGTGGTGAGAGGGGGGGTGTGGTGATGGTGGTGAGAGGGGGGGTGTGGTGATGGTGGTGAGAGGGGGGTGTGGTGATGGTGGTGAGAGGGGGGTGTGGTGAGGGGTGACTTCATCATGGCTCAGTACAAGTCGAAATGTCATTCTAAGGTGTTGTGTTACTTATAAGATGTGATGATTGTGTAAGCGTGCGGGTCGCTGGCAGCAACAGTCTGATTAAACAGTCAACAAGGAAATCTGGCTCTATGCAAAATTGCGCTAGAGAGAGAGAGAGAGAGAGAGAGAGAGCGAACGAGCGAGCTACGACTTTCCACCATATGTGATCGGACACTAACAGATATGTGAAGCAAGTTTAGGTTTCACAGTTTCATAGAGAGGAAATGCTTTAATAAATAGCCTGTACCAAAGCAAGGTCAGCTCGTTTCGCGCAGCTTGATAAACGAGGGTGAAAGGTCGTAAACTGCGCTAATTGCTGTACGTAGGAGCCATTGTTGTGGGTGACGTCACTACGGGTCTCCCCCTGGTCTCTATAATTGACCATAAAACTCCAACTCATTGTTTTATCGTCAATTATAATACTAATGTTGTCTTTTGACATGACCAGGACAGAACTGCTAGAATTCCCTGGAGACTATCACGAGTATATCATAGGGATATGTCATGTGTGATATACAACCAAAGGAGGCATATCCACATGTCATATACATCCAGAAGTGTGTGTATCTTGATATATATCTACTCATGGGTGCGTGTTTCTTACGGTATATACACCAGGTGTACATCTCTTGGTGTGTATACACCTAGAGATGTATATTAGTGTATATACATACACCAAGTGATTGCTTTGAGTAGCGAATTCTGGCTCGACCAAGTCATTTACTCTTTTATATTTCATGTCAGGCTATTCTTGGTGTACGCAGCACCAACATGGAACCCACACTTTGTGAAGCATGTTAAAAAACTGGAGAAAGTGTAAAGATTTGCAACAAGACTAGTACCAGAACTAAGAGAGATGAGCTATGAGAAGCTAAAATGAGGGAATCTGACATTAGAGGATAGAAGAACCAGGGGAGACGTGATAACGACCTACAAAATACTCAAGAGGACTAGATAGGGAGGTTAGTGTTCACGAGGCGAGGAACGGGTATAAGAGGTCACAGCTGGAAGTTACACAGGGGAGTCATAGGAACGTCAGGAAGTATTTCCTCACCCTTGAGGTGGTTGGGAAGCAGAATGACCTGAAAGATGTAGTAGTAGTAGCAGTATTAGTGGAGGCAGTTTCATACATAGTTTTAAAAATAAGTGTGACAGGCCCCACGAGGCTAGAATTGAAAATTTGGTTCGACCCCTGCAGCACAAATAGGCGAGTGCAAATAGGTAAGCTCTACACACACACACACACACACACACACACACACACACACACACACACACACTGAGGCAAAGATGGAGATTGGAGGAAGAAATGGATGTGCTGAAGCAGGAACTAAAGATGAGGTCCGAAAGGAGCAAGATGACTGAAACGGGAACATCAGCAGGCAGCGAGGGGACTGAAGGAGGGGATGGAGCTAAGCAGTCTTTTGCAGCAGTAATATCAGGCCATCCTGATGTCTGGGAGATGATTAGGGAAACAGCAAAGGAGATACTTAAATCAGATCCAGAGATACAGTGGAAAAAGAAATGGGAAGAGGAGAGGGAGAGGTCAATAATTATTCATGGGCTTCAGGAAGCTGAAGGGCAGACCTATGATGAAAGAAAGCATTGGGATAAAGCAGAGATTAAGAACATCATTGCAATACCAGGAGAGAGGGACATGTCTCGGGTAGAAAATTTTCAGACTTGGGGGGGGGGGGGTATTCGAGGGAAAAAAATCGACCAATCAGATTGACATTCAAGACAGATGTGGTACGGAACAGGATACTACAACAGAAACCACTGTTAAAGGACTCTCCAGATTATCAAAAAGTGTTCCTCAATCGAGACAGAACACGAAAGGAAAGGGAACAAAAAGTGAGAGCAAGACAAAATCAGTGGAAGGAAAGAGAGACAGAACAGGCAACGACAGACAGGAAAGCTCAGCCTTTGGGGGAACATCAAACACAAATGCTTACAGAAACCTCTCAACCCCTGTCACCACATATCAACCAAACACAGTAAACAGAAACGAACCTCATTCCATAGCCACCACCGCCCTAAGCACTAATTCCACAATCACAGTAGCCTCCCATAATATTGTGCCCTGCCTCCCACTCTCCCGGCCTGTACCTTCCTCTTCCATCTCCCAAAATAAGAGGTGAAGAAACTGCTAGACGAAGTCGATACCTCAAAGGCGGTGGGCCCAGATAACATATCCCCATGGATACTGAGAGAGGGAGCAGAGGAACTGTGTGTGCCCTTAGCAACAATCTTCAGTAAATCTATCGAAACAGGGCAGTTGCCTGAGGCGTGGAAGACAACACATGTAGTTCCAGTTTTTAAGAAAGGGGACAGACAGGCAGCATGAAACTATAGACCAGTGTCACTGACTTGTATAGTATGTAAAGTCATGGAAAAGATTATCAGGAGAAAGGTGGTGGAGCACATTGAAAAGATTGGGCTCATACATGACAGCACGGCTTCATAGATATAAGAACATAAGAACATAAGAACGAAGGAACACTGCAGAAGGCCTACTGGCCCATGCGAGGCAGGTCCAAGTCTCCTACCGGCTTAAGCCAATGCACCCAACCTAGTCAGGTCAGGTCACATTGACTTAAGGGAGGAACACGGCAACCGACCTGGTAGCACAATTATTATTATTCTTATAATCAAAAAGAAGCGCTAAGCCACAAGGGCTATACAGCGCTGCAGGGTAGGGAAGGAAGCAAGGGAATTGGATGGCAGAAGGGAGGGGGGATGATCAGCAGGTTACAGAAAACAGTGGGGCAGGGGATAGTACGGGGGTAGAGGGTAGCAAGAGATTGAAGTAAAAAGGGCTGAAGGTATCAGAATTTGTGAAGTAAGTCAGTTGTTGTCAAAAAGTCAATGAGAGAGTCCGGATGAAAGGTGGGTCCATCAGCGAGAAGGGAAGGTAAAGAGAGAGCAGCGGAGCGAAGACGACGACAGAGGTAAATTCTGCGTGCTCGTTGATAAAGTGGGCAGTCCAACAGAATGTGGCTGACTGATAATGGAGCTTGGCAATTCTCACAGAGAGGAGCAAGACGCCTCTCCATGAGATATCCATGAGTAAGACGAGTATGGCCAATGCGAAGACGGGAGAGAGTAGTCTCCCAACCTCGACACTGGTGATAAGAAGACGGCCAGTAACCTATACTTGGTTTAATAGATTGAAGTTTGTTGCCGAGCATAGTAGACCAACGTTGTTGCCAACGGGTGTGAAGTTGGGAAGATATTGCAGTAAAATACTCCGTAAATGGAATACCTCTATAAGAAACTGGTAGGTCATGTACTGCTGACCACGCAGCAGTGTCTGCCTGTTCATTGCCCTGTACGTCAACATGACCAGGGCCCCAACAAAAAACAATATCTTTATGCTTGGTAAAGATGCGGCGTAGCCAAAGTTGGATACGGAGGACTAAGGGGTGAGGTGTATCAAATTTTTGTATAGCCTGTAAAGCACTAAGGGAGTCTGAGACAACCACAAATG
The DNA here is from genome assembly GCF_038502225.1 of Cherax quadricarinatus. Lineage (NCBI taxonomy): Eukaryota > Metazoa > Arthropoda > Malacostraca > Decapoda > Parastacidae > Cherax > Cherax quadricarinatus. The sequence goes on along the minus strand of NC_091364.1, from coordinate 9,385,954 downwards.
ATGACACAGGCATAGATGCAATACGGATAAGTGCTGTAAGGATGGCATATAATTCAGCAGTAAAAATACTAGCCGAAGATAGTAAATGCCCTTGTACGACGCTGTCCGGAAACACTGCTGCGAATCCTACGCCGTCAAAAGACTTAGAGCCATCTGTGTACACAGCAATGTATGAAATCCTGTTTCACAAATCTACTGGAGTTCTACGATAAGGTAACAGAAGTAAGACAGGAGAGAGGGGGTTGGGTAGATTGCATCTTTTTAGACTGCAGGAAGACTTTTGACACAGTTCCACGCAAGAGACTGGTGCAAAAATTAGAGGAGCAGGCAGGAATAACGGGGAATACCTGACAGGAAGGAAACAACGAGTGTTGGTACGTGCTGAAGTGTCGGAGTGGGCGAATGTGTCGAGTAGGGTTCCACAAGGTTCAGTCCTAGGCCCAGTGCTGTTTCTTGTATACGTGAATGACATGGTGGAAGGAATAGATTCAGAAGTGTCACTGTTCGCTGATGATGGGAAACTGATGAGGAGAATGCAAGTGGGCGAGGATCAGTTAAGATTACAAGGGGATCTGGACAAACTACAAGTATGGTCCGACAAATGGCTCCTGGAGTTTAATCCCAGTAAGTGTAAGGTCATGAAGATTGGGAAGGACACAGAAGACCACAGACGGAATACAGGTGAGGAAAGCAACAGCTGCAAACGTCAATTAAAGAAAAGGATCATGGGGTAAGCATTATAACGAACATGTCCCCTGAGGCACACATCAATCAAATAACTGCTGCAGCATATGGGATATTGGTAGACCTGAGATTGGCGTTTAGACATCTGAGTAAGGAGTCATTCACGACATTGTACACAGTGTACGTAAGGCCTATACTGGAATATGCAGCGCCAGTATGGAACTCTCACTTAGTCAAACACGTCACGAAATTGGAGAAAGTGCAAAAATTTGCAACACGATTAGTCCCGGAACTGAGGGGTATGTCTTATGAGGAGAGGTTAAGGGAACTCGACCTGATGACACTAGAGGATAGGAGGGATAGAGGGGACATGATAACAACGTATAAAATACTAAGAGGCATTGACAAGGTGGACAAGGATCGAATGTTTCAGAGATGGGATACAGAAACAAGGGGACACAATTGGAAGCTGAAAACCCAGATGAGTCAAAGGGATGTTAGGAAGTATTTCTTTAGTCTTAGAGTTGTCAGGAACTGGAATAAACTGGAGAGTGAAGTAGTGGAAGCAAGTTCCATAAATAGCTTTAAGAAGAGGTATGACAAATATCATGGAGCAGGGAGAGAGTGAATTAGTATCGACCAGTGAAGAGGCGGGGCTAGGAGCTATGGATCGACCCCTGCAACCACATATAGGTGAGTACATATAGGCGAGTGTACATACACACACACCCACCCACCCACACACCCACCTACCCACCTACCCACCTACCCACCTACCCACCTACCCACCTACCCACCTACCCACCTACCCACCTACCCACCTACCCACCTACCTACCTACCTACCTACCTACCCACCTACCTACCTACCTACCTACCTACCTACCTACCTACCTACCTACCTACCTACCTCAGGAAATATACAAGTAATACATTAACATGGTCAAACATTTGATAAGATTAGAGTTTGCCTCCGGAGCGGCTAGTTCAATGTGCTCTCGTGTATATTTAATAACTGTCATTTTCAACTAAAATTTACAAAATGGAAGCCGCTTATGGCGGTAATGTTGAATATCCAATGAGTAATTATTTTATCGTAAACATAAATGTTTATGCGTTACGATAGCACACAAGATAATTTGCGTTGTGTTTACTCGAGAAACCGCAAATGGTAGTTGTGTAAATGAGGAGTTAATGATGTAAGGTGGGTGTTAGTGGGTGAGTGGGAGGGAGTGTATGTAACCACCAGTCAACGTTGATATCTGGTGACATCACTCAAATGACGAAACAAAGGCTGGTACTGGCTTATATATTATACACGGTGCTGGTACTGGCTTATATATTATACACGGTGCTGGTACTGGCTTATATATTATACATGGTGCTGGTACTGGCTTATATATTATACATGGTGCTGGTACTGGCTTATATATTATACATGGTGCTGGTACTGGCTTATATATTATACATGGTGCTGGTACTGGCTTATATATTATACATGGTGCTGGTACTGGCTTATATATTATACACGGTGCTGGTACTGGCTTATATATTATACATGGTGCTGGTACTGGCTTATATATTATACATGGTGTTGGTACTGGCTTATATATTATACATGGTGTTGGTACTGGCTTATATATTATACATGGTGCTGGTACTGGCTTATATATTATACATGGTGCTGGTACTGGCTTATATATTATACATGGTGCTGGTACTGGCTTATATATTATACATGGTGCTGGTACTGGCTTATATATTATACATGGTGTTGGTACTGGCTTATATATTATACATGGTGCTGGTACTGGCTTATATATTATACATGGTGCTGGTACTGGCTTATATATTATACATGGTGCTGGTACTGACTTACATATTATACATGGTGCTGGTACTGGCTTATATATTATACATGGTGCTGGTACTGGCTTATATATTATACATGGTGCTGGTACTGGCTTACATATTATACATGGTGCTGGTACTGGCTTACATATTATACATGGTGCTGGTACTGGCTTATATATTATACATGGTGCTGGTACTGGCTTATATATTATACATGGTGTTGGTACTGGCTTATATATTATACATGGTGCTGGTACTGGCTTATATATTATACATGGTGCTGGTACTGGCTTATATATTATACATGATGCTGGTACTGACTTACATATTATACATGGTGCTGGTACTGGCTTATATATTATACATGGTGCTGGTACTGGCTTATATATTATACATGGTGCTGGTACTGGCTTACATATTATACATGGTGCTGGTACTGGCTTACATATTATACATGGTGCTGGTACTGACTTACATATTATACATGGTGCTGGTACTGGCTTATATATTATACATGGTGCTGGTACTGGCTTATATATTATACATGGTGCTGGTACTGGCATATATATTATACATGGTGCTGGTACTGGCTTATATATTATACATAGTGCTGGTACTGGCTTATATATTATACATAGTGCTGGTACTGACTTACATATTATACATGGTGCTGGTACTGGCTTACATATTATACATAGTGCTGGTACTGGCTTACATACTCATGGTGCTGGTACTGGCTTACATACTCATGGTGCTGGTACTGGCTTACATACTCATGGTGCTGGTACTGGCTTACATACTCATGGTGCTGGTACTGGCTTACATACTCATGGTGCTGGTACTGGCTTACATACTCATGGTGCTGGTACTGGCTTACATACTCATGGTGCTGGTACTGGCTTACATACTCATGGTGCTGGTACTGGCTTAATATTATACATGGTGCTGGTACTGGCTTACTCATGGTGCTGGTACTGGCTTACATAGTGTACATGGTGCTGGTACTGGCTCACATATTATACATGGTGCTGGTACTGGCTTACATATTATACATGGTGCTGGTACTGGCTTATATATTATACATGGTGCTGGTACTGGCTTACGTATTATACATGGTGCTGGTACTGGCTTATATATTATACATGGTGCTGGTACTGGCTTATATATTATACATGGTGCTGGTACTGACTTACATATTATACATGGTGCTTGCACAGGCTTACATATTATACATGGTGCTGGTACTGACTTACATATTATTCATGGTGCTGGCACTAGTTTACATATTATACATGATACTGGTACTAGCTTACATATTATACATGGTACTGGTGCTGGCTTACATATTATACATGGTGCTGGTGCTGGCTTACACATTATACATGGTGCCGGCTTATATATACATGGTGCTGGTACTATCTTACATATTAAGCATGGTGCTGATCGTGGAGGAACAGCTGACTGAGACGGGTGGTGGAGAAACAGCTCACTGAGATGAAAAAACAGCTGACTCAGGTGATGAAGAAACAACTGAGGGTAAGACAAGAAATTGTGAAAAACCAAAGCACGTTTTCACACGTGTAAATTGCAAGTTCCAACTCTCTAACAGTACAAGTTCTCTACTGGAAGAAGATTGACATCCACAGTTGACAACGAAGAGATGAGTGGTATCGTCAAGGAATATTTTGAATCCGTGTTCAGTGATCCTGTCGCTTCTCACTGTTGGTCTCATGTTATATATAATATATATAATTATATATATATATATATATATATATATATATATATATATATATATATATATATATATATATAATATATATATATATATATATATATATGTCGTGCCGAATATGTAAAACTGGTCAGTTAGCAAGAACTCATTTAAAATTAAGTCCTTTCTAAAATTTTCTCTTATACGTTTAAAGATATATTTTTTTCATTAACGTTGTTGTAAAAATTTATAATTTTGCACCAAAAGGAACTTAGAAAACTTACCTAACCTTATTATAACAAGAACAATTTATTTTAGCCTAACCCAGCTAAATATATTTTAGATTTGTTTACAATAATTTAATACTAAACAAACACAGTGAAATATATTTTTTTCGTTAGGTTCAGAATGATTTTGGCGAAATTATTGCATACACAAATTTTCACTTGTCCTATATGGCAAGATAAACGTTGCTATTTAAGCCAAGATCGCAAGTTCTGACTATTCGGCACGACATATATATATATATATATGCACACACACCAGTACAGATCCTGCAGAGTTTGAAAGGCACCCTGCCCACGCACGCAGCACCTGGACCTGATTCCTGGAATGCGCTATTTGTAAAGCCATGTAAAGCACCATTAGCATGAGCAGTCGGTGTTCTTTGGAGGAGCTTAGATTCAGGCGAAATCTCAAAGGTAAAGCTTTAAAAAAGTGCAGTCGTATCTCCTCTTTACTTAGGAAGCAGTAGACGTCTGGCAAATAATTGCAGACGAGTAGCTCTCACGTCATACTTAATGTTTTATGAAAAAGCATGAGATAAAAATCCAAGTGAGTTTGGATTTAGAGCAGGAAGATCGAATTGGTACAATTATTAGAAGATGACAAATTCCCTGTGGCTTTGGAAAGAAAAAATACAGAGGTATTTAATACAAGTGATAGTGGAGTGGTGGACCATAAAATGAAGTCAATGGGAATAGCATAAGATTTCTAACAATAGGAACACAGAGTGGTAATAAACAAAAAGTTCAGTACCAGCAAAGTATAAATTTTAGCACCCCCAGGGGACGGTCCTGGCACCTTTATCTTCCTCATAGCATATATATGTTTATGTATGAATATGTATATATGCAGAACAACCACTGTGAAAAAAATGGTGAACTTCCAAGCGTTTTCATCATTTTTCACATAATCAAAGTTCCTTGATAATGTATTCTTCATGGTAGGACGACACTTGTGGCAATGGTAAGCTCAGAGCTAATTTCAGCCTCCTCCCGTTGAATACCAGCCTCCACAAACAGTCTATATAGTAATGAAACCACCAAACAAGTAGTTATGCATCATTTACCAAAGTGCGGGCTTAATAATGTGACGCGGGTTCGAATCTCGGTCAGCCGCAGTTTGGTAAATGATTCAATACCACTTGTTTCTTATTCAGTTACTGTAATGTACAGAGATTGTATGTGAAACTTCCGAGAACACCTCAGACTACTTGAAGGTCTCTGGTTGTTAACTCGTACACTGCTATAACAACTTTCTAGATGAAAGATAAGTGAGAAAGTGTGGAATGAAGCCAGTGAAAATGAGGGGGGGGGATGCCATGGGTATAATAAGTGTGTTAACATCCAAGACTCTCCACACCATCATATATAAAAAATATTGCAGGGATGAAGGAGGACGTTTTCAAGTAGAAACTAATTCAGTATCTGCTAGTGCCTCATCAGCAGGGTTATAAATGTGTGGACGTGTTATCTGCTAGTTCCAACAGTTTAATTGGGCAGGCGGTCAGTAGGAAAGCCTGGCATCCGGCCGTGCTGGAGGGTATAAGAACTCTTGGAACTAGTCACAGGAGGAATAGGTGGTGGAGAGATTGGTGAAAGAATAGGTGAAGTCAGACTGGTGGAGGAATAGATTATGGATTAACAGATGGTGAAGATGGTGGTGGAATAGGTGGTAGAGAAACAGGTGTTAAAGGTGAAAATGTGGTTAAGGTGCGGGTGGTTGAGGAACTTGTCAAGTTCCTGAAGCCGTGTGCTGATCTTCTAGACTGTTGTGCTTACGTTAGACCTCGTGCTAATAATACAAACAGCTTGATTGATTAGGCTTTCAACCACAAATCTGGTCTGGGACCGGGCCGCAGGGGCGGTGACTCTTCTGGACTTGACTACAGATAGGAACAAGTAGTGGAGGAACAGCCGGTGGAAAAAGAGAGGCAAAAAGATTTGGAATAAAGTCATCCTACCTGGAGTCTACCTGCAGCCGTTTTCCAGGGTCAGCCCCCCCCCCCCCCGCGGCCCGGTCCTAGACCAGTCCTCCCGGTTGCTGGCCTTAAAGACTGTGCCATTCAGATGTGTTGATTTACAGCCTCAGCTATAGTAGAGAAGCGCAGTAATTCAATCGGAAAACTGACGGAGTTAATCATCCTATCGAAAAATCTGAGATGAATGCTAGACTGCATTTGTAATCCAGCTGAGAGAGAGAGAGAGAGAGAGAGAGAGAGAGAGCCAGCCAGCTAGCTAGCTAGTTATAACTATCCAGATATACCTATCTGGAGTGTGTTCCAAGGGTCAACGCCCCCGCAGCCCGGTCCTAAGCCAGGTCTCCTGGTTGCTGGCTTGATCGATCGAGGTATTAATGCCCTCCGCTCACACTCCAACATATGCATCAAAACCCGGTTGATCAGGAACTGTTTTGAGAAATCTGTCGAATTCCCTCTTGAAGACAGCTTGATAGTTTGTTGGTGATCCTCCCTTATGCATGGAGAGAGGGTGTTGAAGAGTCGTGGTCCCTTAATACTTACTGAGTTCTCTTTCATTGTACGCCTCGCTCGCCTGCTTTTCATTGGAGGTATCCTACACCGTCTGCCAAGTCTCTTGTGTTCATAAGTAGTAATTTCGGTGTGCAGGTTTGGTATCAATCCCTGCAATATCCTCCAGGTGTAGATTATGATGTGTCGGTCTCACCTGCATTCTGAGGGGTACAGTTTTATTACCTTAAAGCGCTCCCAGTAATTTAGGTGCTTGGTTGTGTTTATTCGAGGTGTGAAGGTTCTCTGCCCATTTTCCAACTCGGCAATTTCGCCTGCCTTGAAGAGGGGTCGTGGTGATAGTGACACTGTTGTGATCCTTGAAGGTGAGATCTTCTGACGTGATCACTGCAAGGTCTTTCACATTAGTCTTACGATCTATTTAGTGATTCGAGTTAGTGTTATTCTTTGTTCCTGTGTCTAATTCTTCGTCGTGTCAGTATTGTGTACCATTCATAAGGCCTGATCCCAGATCGGGCCGCGGGGGCGTTGACCCCCGCGGTAAACTGAAACTTGTCCTCATTATAATGAAATGTTGATGACCGAGGTAGGAATGTTGAGGACTGAGGGTAGAGGAATGCTGATAACTGAGGGCAAGAGGGAAGGCGAGAAGGTAGGAGAGAGACAGACAGCCACGCACAAATCCTATTCCCAGTAATATGTTCGCGATATATAGCTGTGATGTGCCTATGACTGGTTTTTAAGAGTTTTTCAGCCCTCGCAGCCTGACCTGGGATCAGATATTCCTGTTGATTTCTTATTAAGCCATCACAATCTGGTTAATGTTACACTTGGCAGAGGCGATTATTCAGATTCCCCTTTTGAAAACCTTTTCTTTTCTTCGGGCAATATTTCTGATAATCTGCTGGAAGCAGGTTGAATAGTCTTGGTCCACGGATGTTGTCACAGTGTTCATTGGGTTTAAGTTGCATCTCCTCTCATTTCTCTCACTTCAGTACGTTATGGTAGTGTGTAAATTCGGGACCAGACACTCGAGTATCTTCCATGTATATATTAGGTCTAGAGAGTACATTCTAAGTACTTTTGAGGCATTCCCATTTACTTTAGATGCTTTATTGGCTCTGTGCAGCAGTAAACGATCTCTGACGCATGATCATTCAGGCTGTTTGTGCATGCAGTCCAGTGTAGGCACAACAGCCGGATTGATGAGGAATAGTTTGGAGGAACATATTAGATGTGGACACTGGATGTGGACACTGGATGTGGACACTGGATGTTGACACTGGATGTGGACACAGGATGTTGACACAGGATGTTGACACATGATGTTGACACTGGATGTGGACGCTGGATGTTGACATTGGATGCTGACATTGGATGTTGACACTGGATGGAGACATTGGATGTTGACACTGAATGGGGACACTGGATGTTGACACTGGATGGGGACACTGGATGTTGACACTGGATGGGGACACTGGATGTTGACACTGGATGTTGACACTGGATGTTGACACTGGATGTTGACACTGGATAGGGACACTGGATAGGGACACTGGATTGGAACACTGGATTGGAACACTGGATTGGAACACTGGATGTTGACTCTGGATGGGGACACTGGGTGGGGACACTGGATGTTGACACTGGATGGGGACACTGGATGTTGACACTGGGTGGGGACACTGGATGTTGACACTGGATGGGGACACTGGATGTTGCCTCTGGATGGGGACACTGGATGGGGACACTGGATGTTGCCTCTGGATGGGGACACTGGGTGGGGACACTGGATGTTGACACTGGATGGGGACACTGGATGTTGACACTGGATGGGGACACTGGATGTTGACACTGGATGGGGACACTGGATGTTGACACTGGATGGGGACACAGGAGAATAATCTCAGAACGAAAGGCACATGTAAAAGACTTGAGCGTAATAATACCGGATGACCTATTGTTTAGAGAACACGATAGGAAAAAGAAACAGTGAATAATAAGAACATTCAAAGCAAAAGTAATAATATCAGCGGTGATACTTCTGAAATCACTAGTGTTCTCTCGCTTAGAATATTGTTTGGTATTGGCGTCTTCATTCAAGGCAGGAGAGATAACAGAGCTGGAAGAGATGCAGAGCTCGTTTACTGCTCGCATAGAGCCAATAAAGAATTTAAACCACTTGGAACTTTTCGAAGTACTGGGAATACACTCTGGAGAAAAGATATTTGAGAACTTGGTCCAGTATCTACGTACTACCATAAGAACATACTGGAGTGAGAAATAGAAGGAAGTGCAAAATAAATGGTGTGAAATGTAAAAGTTCCATTGGCACAGAAAGTGTTAACATTCGTTTTCTAAGAGTTATTAAAAAAACCCAGCAAATGACAAATTTTCTGGGAACAAGTATAGAAATTATGGAGAAGAAACTGGATCGCTTCCTGCGCCAAGTGCCAGATCAACGCCACTCTGGTTCAACTGGGCAATCAACAGTAAAATCTGGCCCCAGGCAGGGCTACCCTCGTAGCCCTGCCTGGTGCCAGAAACCGGTCACAGATATGCGATAAGTTAGGATAAATATAGGATATGTATTAAGCCGTGAGTTGAGACATTAAATGTGTATTTTGCTGTGAACTGAGGTAGCTATAGGATGGGCACTTAGCTGTGAGTTGAGTTAGAGGTGGAGAGTGGAGCTTAGCTGTGTGTTGTGAGGGGGTTGTCGCTGTGGCGTGCACCTCAGCTTGAATATTCAAGGTGAAGGATTACTGTCATTCTGTATCATACATACCCAACCTCCCCCCCACTACCCCCACCCCTCGCACACTCGCCCTCCCTTTTTTCCCCAACATCCAACCTCCCCCTCATCCCCACACTAGACTCTCCCTCTTTACCACACATGCAACTCTCTTTTCCCAGTCATCATTAGCGTCATCAACACTGCTCTCATGAACATCACCCGTATTTTGCCTGTAGAATTTCTAGAAGTCACTGCCCACACTTGTTATCCTCAAACCAGTCCTTCCCAGTTCACGACGTGTCAAATTGTTGGTGCTGGCTGTACGGAGTCCAACGTATGCACGAGAGCCTGGCTGATCAGAACTGAAGATAGTTTTTTTTTTTTTTTTTTTTGGTAAATCTTATTTTTATGAAGAGAGGGTGTTCAAGAGTCGTGGTCCCTTTACGCTTTTTAAGCTTACAACTAGTGTACTCATGGCATCCGTGATTTTCACTGGAGGTATTTTGCACCGTTTGTCGGCCTCTTGATCTCGTAGGAAGTGAATTCGGTGTACAGATTTTGGGCCCAATCCCTCCAGTTGTAAATTATGATGTATCTTTCGCTCCTGTTTTCCAGGGAGTACAGTTCAAAGGTACTCTAGGCATTCTCAATAACTTAACAGTTTCACATAATTTGTATTGTATATGAGCTGTGGATATTCTCTGTGCATTGTTTAGCAGCACGAGCATCTGTAGCAGTATGCTGTTACATGCTGCATGATCTGTAGCAGTATGCTGTTACATGCTGCATCTGTAGCAGTATGCTGTTACATGCTGCATGATCTGTAGCAGTATGCTGTTACATGCTGCATGATCTGTAGCAGTATGCTGTTACATGCTGCATGATCTGTAGCAGTATGCTGTTACATGCTGCATGATCTGTAGCAGTATGCTGTTACATGCTGCATGATCTGTAGCAGTATGCTGTTACATGCTGGATGATCTGTAGCAGTATGCTGTTACATGCTGCATGATCTGTAGCAATATGCTGTTACATGCTGCATGATCTGTAGCAGTACGCTGTTACATGCTGCATGATCTGTAGCAGTACGCTGATACATGCTGCATGATCTGTAGCAGTACGCTGTTACATGCTGCATGATCTGTAGCAGTACGCTGTTACATGCTGCATGATCTGTAGCAGTACGCTGTTACATGCTGCATGATTTGTAGCAGTATGCTGTTACATGCTGCATGATGTAGCAGAATGTTGTTACATGTTGCATGATCTGTAGCAGAATGTTACATGCTGCATGATCTGTAGCAGAAGGTTGTTGCATGATCTGCAGCACTATGCTGTTACATGCTGCATGATCTGCAGCAGAATGTTACATGCTGCATGATCTGTAGCAGAAGGCTGTTACATGCTGCATGATCTGCAACAGTATGCTGTTACATGCTGCATGATCTGCAACAGTATGCTGTTACATGCTGCATGATCTGTAGCAGTATGCTGTTACATGCTGCATGATCTGTAGCAGTATGCTGTTACATGCTGCATGATCTGTAGCAGTATGCTGTTACATGCTGCATGATCTGTAGCAGTATGCTGTTACATGCTGCATGATCTGTAGCAGTATGCTGTTACATGCTGCATGATCTGTAGCAGTATGCTGTTACATGCTGGATGATCTGTAGCAGTATGCTGTTACATGCTGCATGATCTGTAGCAATATGCTGTTACATGCTGCATGATCTGTAGCAGTACGCTGTTACATGCTGCATGATCTGTAGCAGTACGCTGTTACATGCTGCATGATCTGTAGCAGTACGCTGTTACATGCTGCATGATCTGTAGCAGTACGCTGTTACATGCTGCATGATCTGTAGCAGTACGCTGTTACATGCTGCATGATTTGTAGCAGTATGCTGTTACATGCTGCATGATGTAGCAGAATGTTGTTACATGTTGCATGATCTGTAGCAGAATGTTACATGCTGCATGATCTGTAGCAGAAGGTTGTTGCATGATCTGCAGCACTATGCTGTTACATGCTGCATGATCTGCAGCAGAATGTTACATGCTGCATGATCTGTAGCAGAAGGCTGTTACATGCTGCATGATCTGCAACAGTATGCTGTTACATGCTGCATGATCTGCAACAGTATGCTGTTACATGCTGCATGATCTGTAGCAGTATGCTGTTACATGCTGCATGATCTGTAGCAGTATGCTGTTACATGCTGCATGATCTGTAGCAGTATGCTGTTACATGCTGCATGATCTGTAGCAGTATGCTGTTACATGCTGCATGATCTGTAGCAGTATGTTGTTACATGCTGCATGATCTGTAGCAGAATGCTGTTACATGCTGCATGATCTGTAGCAGTATCCTGTTACATGCTGCATGATCTGTAGCAGTATCCTGTTAGATGCTGCATGATCTGTAGCAGAATGCTGTTAGATGCTGCATGATCTGTAGCAGTATCCTGTTAGATGCTGCATGATCTGTAGCAGTATCCTGTTAGATGCTGCATGATCTGTAGCAGTATCCTGTTAGATGCTGCATGATCTGTAGCAGTATGCTGTTAGATGCTGCATGATCTGTAGCAGTATGCTGTTACATGCTGCATGATCTGTAGCAGAATGCTGTTACATGCTGCATGATCTGTAGCAGTATGCTGTTACATGCTGCATGATCTGTAGCAGTATGCTGTTACATGCTGCATGATCTGTAGCAGTATGCTGTTACATGCTGCATGATCTGTAGCAGTATGCTGTTACATGCTGCATGATCTGTTGCAGTATGCTGTTACATGCTGCATGATCTGTAGCAGTATGCTGTTACATGCTGCATGATCTGTAGCAGTATGCTGTTACATGCTGCATGATCTGTAGCAGTATGCTGTTACATTTTGCACGATTTGTTACAGTGTGCTGTTACATGCGTTATCATCTGTTGCAGTATGCTGTTACATGCTGCATACCTTTGATATATCTCTGAAGAGTTTCGAGAGTTTCTCTACTCTGAGCCCGGCCATGGGCCAGGCTCGTCTGGTGCTTGCCTAGTCAACCAGGGTATTGTTGCTGGAGGCACGCTGCCCCATATATCCATCACAGCATGGTTGATCTGGCACCTGGTGAAGATACTTCTCCAGTTTCCTCTTGAAGGCTTCTACACTTGTTCCAGCAGTGTTTCTGATATCTTCTGGTAAGATGTTGAATAATCTGGGACCCCGGATGTTGATACAGTGTGTTCCCTTATTGTCCCCACCACACCCCTGCTCCTTACTGGGTATATTTAACACTTCCTCCCATATCTCTCACTCCAGTATGTTGTTATGGCAGTGTGCAGATTTGGGACCAGGCCCTCGAGTACTTTCCAGGTATATATTATCATGTACCTCTCCTCCGCTCCAATGAGTACATGTTCAACACTTGAAGGCGTTCCCAGTAGTTTAGATGCTTTACTGGCTCAGTGTGAGCCGTAAACGATCTTTGTATTTGTTCCAGCTCTGATATTCCTCCTGCTTTGAATAGGACCGTCAACACTGAGCAATATTCTAAATGAGGGAGCACTAGCGATTTGAAGAGTGTCACCATCGGCATTATTTCCCTTGTCTTGAAAGTTCTCAATACGCACCCCGTCACTTTCCTGGCTGTCGTGATCTTTGTCTTGTTATGTTCCTTAACAGAAAGGTCAACTGACATAATTATTCCCAGATCTTTTGCGTGTTCCTTTCGTTCTATTTGGTTGACCCTCTTGAGTTTTGTATATAGTGTTCCTTTTGAGTTCTTCATTCTTTCCATACCTAAGCAGCAGGAACTTACCACTGAACGTCATGTTGTTCTCCACTGCCCACTGGAAAACCCTGCTTATGTCTTCCTGTAATTTTTCAGTGTTCTCTACCGTAGTGACTTTCATGTTTATTTTAGTGTCATCTGATCTGTTGCAGTATGCTGTTACATACTGCACGATTTGTTGCAGTATGCTGTTACATACTGCATGATCTTTTGCAGTATGTTACATGCTACATGATTTGTTGCAATATATTGGTATATGCTGCGTGATGTTGCAATGTTACATGCTCCATGATCTGTAGCAGTATGCTATATGCTGCATGAGCTGTAGCAGTATGGTGTTACATGCTGCAACATGGCTGATAAATTATTGGTGTTGCCGCTTGTTGCGTGACACTCCGTTTCAGCTGTAATTGATTCATAATTGATGTGTTAAAACTGGAACACTGGGGACTGTTGTGCCGGGGACCACAGTGTAGAACACTGGGGACTGTTGTGCCGGGGACCACAGTGTAGAACACTGGGGACTGTTGTGCCGGGGACCACAGTGTAGAACACTGGGGACTGTTGTGCCGGGGACCACAGTGTAGAACACTGGGGACTGCTGTTCCGGGGACCACAGTGTAGAACACTGGGGACTGTTGTGCCGGGGACCACAGTGTAGAACACTGGGGACTGCTGTGCCGGGGACCACAGTGTAGAACACTGGGGACTGTTGTGCCGGGGACCACAGTGTAGAACACTGGGGACTGTTGTGCCGGGGACCACAGTGTAGAACACTGGGGACTGTTGTGCCGGGGACCACAGTGTAGAACACTGGGGACTGTTGTGCCGGGGACCACAGTGTAGAACACTGGGGACTGTTGTGCCGGGGACCACAGTGTAGAACACTGGGGACTGTTGTGCCGGGGACCACAGTGTAGAACACTGGGGACTGTTGTGCCGGGGACCACAGTGTAGAACACTGGGGACTGCTGTGCCGGGGACCACAGTGTAGAACACTGGGGACTGCTGTGCCGGGGACCACAGTGTAGAACACTGGGGACTGTTGTGCCGGGGACCACAGTGTAGAACACTGGGGACTGTTGTGCCGGGGACCACAGTGTAGAACACTGGGGACTGTTGTGCCGGGGACCACAGTGTAGAACACTGGGGACTGTTGTGCCGGGGACCACAGTGTAGAACACTGGGGACTGTTGTGCCGGGGACCACAGTGTAGAACACTGGAGACTGATGTGCCGGGGACCACAGTGTAGAACACTGGGGACTGTTGTGCCGGGGACCACAGTGTAGAACACTGGGGACTGCTGTGCCGGGGACCACAGTGTAGAACACTGGGGACTGTTGTGCCGGGGACCACAGTGTAGAACACTGGGGACTGTTGTGCCGGGGACCACAGTGTAGAACACTGGGGACTGCTGTGCCGGGGACCACAGTGTAGAACACTGGGGACTGCTGTGCCGGGGACCACAGTGTAGAACACTGGGGACTGTTGTGCCGGGGACCACAGTGTAGAACACTGGGGACTGTTGTGCCGGGGACCACAGTGTGGAACACTGGGGACTGTTGTGCCGGGGACCACAGTGTGGAACACTGGGTACTGTTGTGCCGGGGGCTACAGTATGGAACGCTGGGGACTGTTGTGCCGGGGGCTACAGTATGGAACACTGGGGACTGTTGTGCCGGGGACTACAGTATGGAACACTGGGGACTGTTGTGCCGGGGACCACAGTGTGGAACACCCGGGACTCTTGTCATCTTTCTCTCTTTCCCCTTCTTTTCTTTTGTTCTTCCTTGCGAGTCTCTTGCTTCGTATCCATGTTACTTATTTTATCATCCCAGCTTAATTCAGTAAGTGCATGGTTTATTTGACCCTAGCTAATGTATTGTTGAAATTGTTGAATATAGCCTCACGAGTGTTGGGTTGTCCAGGTCCAGTGGTAGGGAAGGTTTGAACTTCAATCAGGTAGAATTGCCGACAATATGCTAGGTAAAAGGACACAAGTGGAGCTAATGCGACATTTTATTGTGACAACGTTTCGCTCTCCAGGAGAGTGAAACTTTGCCACAATAAAATGTCGGAGTAGTTCCACTTGTGTCCTTTTTACCGTCAATTAAGTTGTTGACTCCGTTATGTTCCGCGACTTTATTTGTAAATATTAACTCGGTTCAGCTTTTTTCCTGACTTATTGAGAGTTTTCAGAGTTTATTACAGTTCATTTGTGTGACTTCATCCAGACTCTCTCCTAAAACCTTCACTGCCATTATAACCGTTGCTCCCCTCAAGGAAGGTTCCTTGATGTTGGTGAGGGGCTCTTGATTTAGGGAATTGGATCTGTGCTCCAGTTCCCCGAATTAAGCCTGAATGCCTTCCACATCCCCCCCCCAGGCGCTGTATAATCCTCCGGGTTTAGCGCTTCCCCCTTGATTATAATAATAATAATAATATAACCGTTGCTATATTCATCTTAGCCATCTTGAATCTTAATCACCAAGGTACAGGATCTTTGGAACATGATTTGGAAGATTTTCAAGGTAGTGTTCAAGTTTTAAGTAGCTGGGTGTTTGATCTGTTCGTAAATTGTAGCTGGTGGTATATATACAAGAACAAGAACCAAATTTGCTTTTTTTCAATTTTCACTGCCAAAACTTTTGAGTCCATTTGTGTTGTTAAGTTAGTGCAAATTAACGACGCTTTAACATACTAGCCAATCGGCCCCTCCTCTTCCCTCCTCCTTGTAGTTTAGTTTTTAGGTGGCAACTAAGTAGATTGTACCAGGCTATCCATTGTTGAAGTAGTTGTCAATATAGGTCTATGTGAAAGCTGCAAACATTGCATCTGGCTCGGCGTAGGGTCCACTAAAAATAGGTATTCTGGTGTTACTTCGTTGAAGACTTTGTATATTTGCAAGCATAAATGATGTTATGTTGTTTGTTATGGTTGTTGTCATTAATATCTGGCTTCATTTCCAGTCCAACCTTGCTCCGAGGTACTGATATATTCTCATCATATTTTGCTCTTTATTTCTTGCTTCCTGGCAGTAAAATTCTGCAGTCTGTAAGGTTGAAATTGCTATTTTCAGTTCGACTATCACGTGACTATTTTCTTCGTTTACTTCATGTAAAATGCAGGACGATTTGTGCCTTAGTATTTGTTTTTAGTTTTTTTAATTAAAGATAATTTTTTGTTGAAAATATTTGCAAGTCTATGAACAACATACATGTATTCCTTATTTGAGGAGATTGCAGCATTTCTTAGGAAGGACGCACTTGCATATTTCACTCGTTACCAGGCTTTCCATATTTGCAAACTCCCCAAATATAATACCAACACGTTTAGATGTTCTCTGTTGTGATTGTTTAGGTTTGTTCTGAATTGTTTCACTCGAGTTTCTCTGTTGTTTCATTCTAAATATTAGTGATAATTCCTGTACTGTTTACTCTGACATCTGGGCTTGGATAACTGTTTCTCCTCAGATTTCTTTTGATTGATTTTTATGGTTTCTCTTATGGTCTTGTATGACTCCCATTATACTGGATTTTGTCCCGGGAATGGAAGTAAAGTTTTCAGTTTGTGGATGGTTTTCTCTGAAGTCTGCACTGTATAACTGTTCAGGTTTGAACCTTGCAAAATATAACTGTTCAGGTTTGAACCTTGCAAAATATAACTGTTCAGGTTTGAACCTTGCAAAATATAACTGTTCAGGTTTGAGCCATAGTCGCCTGTTACATCCTAGATTTCCACATTAGAATCTACGCAGTTGTGTTCACTGGTTCCTGCACGTCTATGTTCTGTTTTGGAATGGTGTCTGCATTGTTTTTCTCAGGGGCTTTAATGGTTTTACTCTCTAATATATTTGTCAGTAAGTTATTGTTCTTGTATAGTATGTGGTCACGGTGGTTGCTCACTCAGTATTTCTGTGGTTTCAGTCATTTGAGTTACTTTTATATTCTCAGGTTTTAATTTTACATTTTTCTTCATAGGGGTGTAACTAAAATTTGCCTTTTTAATATATCATATTGTTGTCCGATCCTCAGTGAAAGACCTGGATAATATCAGCTTGGAGATTTGTTGTATCTTCATTGTACGTCACTTCCATACAGAGTTTAATATTGTCTGCAAGCGATAATACAGACTTATGTCTCTGTCAGTTATGAGGATGACAGAGAGAGAATTGAGGTGAGTACTTTGCCTTGAGGAACAGAACTTTTCACTGTGGCAGCCTCTGATTTTACTTTCTTCACTTTAATACTCTTGCTTTAAAAATCCATCTGCCTGATTTTGCATATTCCAAAGGCTGTAGTGTTGTATATAATCTCTGCTCCTGTGTACTAACTGGTATTTTTCACTTTTTAAGGTATTTGACTTATTACTTTTGGAAAAGTTATGGTTATTATTAATGTTACAATCATTGTTAATCGTAGAGTAGTGCTAAACGTATAGGGACATGCAATTTTCCTCTTTGATATACCTTTGAGTTTCGGGAGTTTCTACGCCAGGAGCCCGGCTATGGGCCAGGCTCGTCTGGTGCTAGCCTGGTCATTCAGTCTGTTGCTGCTGGTGGCTCGATGCCCCATATATCAATCACAGCCTGGTTGATCTGGCACCTGGTGACGATACTTGTCCAGTTTCTTCTTGAATACTTTTACACTTGTCCCAGCAGTGTTTCTGATATGTTCTAGCAAGATGTTGAATAATCCCTGCTTTTCACTGGGTTTATTTTCCACTTCCTCACATATTTCTTGCTCCAGTATGTTATGGCAGTGTGCAGATTTGGGATCAGGCCCTCGAGCACTTTCTATCATGTATCTCAATCTCCTCCGCTCCATTGAATACATATTTAAGGCTTTAAGGCGTTCCCAGTAATTTAAATGCTTTACTGGCTCTGTGCGGGCAGTAAAATCTCTGTATTTGTTCCAGCTCTGACATTTCTCCTGCCCTGAACGGGGCCGTCAACATTGAGCAATATTCTAAACGAGGGAGCACTAGCGATTTGAAAATTATCGTCTTTGTCATTATTTCCCTGGTTTTGAAGGTTCTCATTACCCACCCCGTCATCCTCCTATCTATCGTGACCTTTGTCTTATTGTGTTCTTTGAAAAAAAGGTCAGCTGACATAATTATTCCCAAGTCTTTCACGTGTTCCTTTCATTTTACTTGATCCTCTTGAGTTTTGTATACAGTGTTCCTGTTGAGTTCTTCATTCTTTACATACCGAAGCAGTTGGTAATTGTCACTATTGAACGTCATGTTCTCCGCTTCCCACTGGGAAACACTGCTTATGTCTAACTGTATTTTTTTCAGTGTCCCGTACCGTAGTGACTTTCATGCTTATTTTAGTGTCTTCTGCAAATGATACAAAACTGTGATTGGTGTTTTTTTTCTATGTTATGAGGATGAGAAGCAGCAGAGGTGCCTTGAGGAACTAAGCTTTTTACCTCGCTGATGCTCGATTTTGCTCTGTTTACTACTATTTTTTGTGTTCTGTGTTAGGAACCCGAAATTCCACCTGCCTACAACATTGCACACAAAATGAGGGCCTAAAGCCCTCATTTTGTATGCAGTCACCCCATGATTGCATTTGCCAAATGCCTTTGTCACTATTAATTTTTTTTTTCAGTATTTTACACAGAGGCTGCTGAAGGGTTCTATATCCAAGTAATTGGAGTTACTCGGTTTTTCCTACACTCAAGCCTTATTTACTTCCCATTCACCAGATACTGTATAACCCTTATGGGTAAATTTACCGCTATCTTTTAAACATAGTTCTTGATCAGGCAGACTATGGTGCAGCTGTCACCAGCAACCTTATTGATCAGACCCTCAAGGAGCCGGTCTGGTCTGGGACCAGGCCGCGGGGGCACTATTCCCTGGAATCGACTGGAGAGGTAAGCTAGAGCAATAAGTTTACGAGTCACGGTCCACGATACATCACAGTTGTAGTATTATTCTGTGAGGAACCTTCAGCGGAAGTGCCTTGATGCTGCTGAAGGACTCTTGATTTCAGAATTGGAGCTACCTTTCCCTTTCTCGGATCAAACCGGATTAACTCCACTCTAAATTATTGGAAACGCCTTGAAGTATTTGCATTATGTAATGAACGGGTCTGCGAGTTGCTGGCATCAACAGTCTGGTTCACCCGCAGACCAGGCTGCGACGCTAGTATAACCTTTGAAACCCACCACACGTATGAATATAATTATATGGTGTGAGACATACTAGGAAGTGGTGGTCACAGGTCGTCACATGTTATCACTCGGATTCTCTGGAACTCGCCCTCTAAAATCCGCCATAAAAATGTGTTGATTTTGTTTTATTATAGAAAAATGGACGATAACTCGTGTGAAATTTGTAATAATTATGAATAAATAAAGATGCTTATAGAAATATAGGTGATTATTAAGGAAAATGGAGGATAAAATTATAAAAGTTAAATTAAAAGTGTACAAGTACATCAACATGAAAGTAATTGATGCCAGTGATAAAGCAAGAGCAAATAAAATTGTGTACATTGGACGAGAAGCATGAGAAATTTTTATTTAATGATAAAAATATTTCAAGACTTTTGATGTCACTTGACACAGCAGAGGAAAGATAGACTTCAGGCACACCTGGACACCCTCATTCTGACGAGTAAAGATTCCTTCAGAATTTTGTACATTACGTGTATCAAAATACCTTCCAAAAATAAAAAATGACAAAGATTTTCCAAAAATCGCTAAGCATTCTTAAGGTCAAATTTATAAAAAAAAAATATATATATATATAAATCTTTGGTTCCGTCGAGTCTCCGGGCATTGTGGAAAACAGATGAAACAAGAGAGATGTTATGCTCCTGGTGTCACCAGCGTACAAGATAAACATTTAAATCTGTCTGACACAAGATTTTATCCATTTAATTAAAATTGTTTAACGGATCATAAAACTCAGAATCAGTTACACGCTGTCATCGAATATATGGCCCCAGTGTGGAGCCACCTACTTAAGTATATGCAAAAGCTCGAAATAGTTCATGAATTTGCAATCAGAGTAGCCCAAGAGTGAGAGGAACGCAGTGCGAGAGGCTAAAGGAACTGTATTTGACAATCTCGGCAGAAAGGGATTTTGGAGACGTGATTATGTCTCGCAAAATTTTTAAGAGGAATGAAGAGGGCTGGTAGGGGTAGACTTATTTTAATTGGCTCTACCAAAACAAGCAAAAACAAACACACACACACACACACACACACACACACACACACACACACCAGTAGCGACCAGTGTAGAGGCTGGGCCAGGAGCTATGACTCGACTCCTGCAACCACAACTAGGTGAGTACACACACAACCAACCAAAACACCCCCCCACACACACCCACCTACCCACCCCGGTGAGTGTGTGGAGTGGACGAGGGTGATGAGCAGTCTCTCCCAGTGATCAGTGACTGGACCTCTGATATTCCTAGATATACATTAATGACCCGCCAGAGGAATTTTAATCATATCTGGAGGAAAATGGAGGATGACTTGGCCAGACTGCAAACATGATTAGGAAGGTGGCTACTTGATTTCAATTAGGTGCAAAATAATGACTCTGAGACGGAGTTTGAAACGGAACGTGGAATACAACATGGGTGGTGTGAGACTAGTTTATATACAAGGAGAAATATCTGGGGTCACAGCAAACTTATCACTAGAAGCATAATATAGACCGTATAACTTCAGTGGCATATTGAGAACTAAGATCCGTAGCACATACATGCAGCACCATCGTTAGGTTCGCAACAAGACTGTGGTACCAGAGCTACGGGGAAAATATACCACGAGAGGCTTAAGACCTGGCCGGGCCGCAGGGGGCGGTGACCCCCGGAATTGTGTACAGGTTACTTATAAATCTAATAATGCTAGGAGAGAGAGTATTGATCTCTCTGAGTGTAGTATAAACCTTGGTAATTGATACCGACAAATTGGTTTGAAAAGACACGTGAGCAAACACTAGGACATATTAGAAAACGTTTCGGCCCTGAGACCTTGATTACTTCAAAGTGATCAAGGTCCGAGGACCGAAACGTTTTCTAATACGTCCTAGTGTTAGCTCACGTGTTTTTTAAAAGCAACAGTTGGATTGATAACATCATAAGATGGATCACATCATAAGATGGATCACATCATAAGATGGATCACATCATATAAGATGGATCACATCAGATAAGATACAAGAAAGCACTGACAGTGGATAATGACAGAGTAAAACGGTTTGCGACCAAGACGAGAGACGTAAATGCAAACTAAATACCCGAATAGTCAGAAAAGATACACTAATAAAGATCACATTAATTGTGGGTGATTACAACACAAATGAGAAAGTTTGAGAGGACTAGGTAGTTACGGAGGCGCCGTACAGTTCACTAAGATGTAAGGCCCGGGAGCTGCAGGTGAACACTGCAA
The DNA here is from genome assembly GCF_038502225.1 of Cherax quadricarinatus. Classification (NCBI taxonomy): domain Eukaryota; kingdom Metazoa; phylum Arthropoda; class Malacostraca; order Decapoda; family Parastacidae; genus Cherax; species Cherax quadricarinatus. Next base: position 9,363,989 of record NC_091364.1, on the reverse strand, counting down.
AATACAGCTTGATAAATACCTGCATAGTGAGTCGTATAGTGACCTCGGACTGTTTACACGAGTCATGTAATATTTAACATTAATTGTTTTCAATTGGCGAGTTATTTTATGTGGTCTGATAGTAATTATTTTTGTACACAAATAACCCACACGTAAAGAGAGAGCTTTGGACCACGTTTCGGTCTGATTTGGACCATTTACAAAGTGTGATTTTTGTCAGTGGTCCAAGTCGGACCGATACGTCGTCACAGCTTCTCTCTCTCTATGTACGAGTTATCTGTGTATTGTTCCAGTCACGGTATTGTTCCTTTTTGTTCTTCATTTTTTTGTGCGCTTGTTGGTTTCAACGTTTATTTTTTTTTTTGTATGATAGTTTTTGCTTGAGTGCCACTGTTTGTATATAACTTTTTATTTTCAAATACTCTCATTGACCTTACGATTCAAAGTGTTGCCTTGAACATCCATACATAAAAAAGCGATACACACATTACAGGTTTAATTGTTTAATGTTTGCCTCGTAAAGATAATTCTCGCAACTCCATAAAATTAGAAAACATTACTTATCTCCAGTAGACTTCCTGACATGACTCTTTCAACACCACAGCACACGTGACGTCACGTTGATAAACACCGCCAGTATAAGAGCTTTCACAGTGGGCGATGCTCACAGTTTCTGCTCGCAGGGAATCAGTGAAATTTCTCAACTTGCGGTGTACTCTCTGAAACACAAACGAGAGAGATTTTATGCTCCAAGGTCAAGTTCGTAATCTACACATTGCTATAACCCTTTAATGGAATGAGGTATATGGGAGGAAGTGTAAAATAAACCCAGGGATAAGCAAAGAGACCACAGTCTTTAAGAAACTGGATAAGTTCCTACAGGAAGTGCCAGATCAACCACGTTGTGGTGGTAACTATATGAAGATCTACGGACCCTCAGAAAGGATAATTGGCCACAGGCTGGGCTGAACAACTCTGGAATCGAACCCAAGTAAGAAACTACTGTATATGGGAAACTTGATAGTGAAACTAGGAATAAATGTGACAATATAGTTTATTACTGAAACTGACAGCAAGTCAGGGGAACGGTACTCGCAGTCATCATTATGGTTATGGCGAGTTTAAAACGTTATTTATATTCAGGCATTTACTTGTGCACTTCTTAATGGTTCTTAATTTTTAAATATTTCCTTTCCAACCCAGGAGGCCTTGTGTGCAGCCATGCGTGGGGAAGGTGATTCATAGAACCACAGATACATAACAGAAACAAGTAACAGATATTTAGGTATCCACGAAGGGGGACCTTAATTTTGTGGTTGCCTGATTTTTCTTATTTTTTTTTTATTCCTTAACATTTTTATTTCGTTCACAACACGAGAAAAACTCCTCCGATTGACTTCAAATTTTCAACACTGGTGTATACTATAACCAAGACAAGATTCATGCATCTCTTGAGATGTGCAGATGCAGTATGATCAGAGTTGAAGAACCCATTCTAAGATTCCTGGAATGGGTTTGATAAATTTCAGAAGCCTCTGCCGCTGGGTTTCATACGTTCAAAATAAAAAGGGTAGCTCCTATGTCTATGACGTCAGTGTACTCACCTAGTTGTACTCACCTAGTTGAGGTTGCGGGGGTCGAGTCCGAGCTCCTGGCCCCGCCTCTTCACTGATCGCTACTAGGTCACTCTCCCTGAGCCGTGAGCTTTATCATACCTCTGCTTAAAGCTATGTATGGATCCTGCCTCCACTACATCGCTTCCCAAACTATTCCACTTACTGACTACTCTGTGGCTGAAGAAATACTTCCTAACATCCCTGTGATTCATCTGTGTCTTCAGCTTCCAACTGTGTCCCCTTGTTACTGTGTCCAATCTCTGGAACATCCTGTCTTTGTCCACCTTGTCAATTCCTCTCAGTATTTTGTATGTCGTTATCATGTCCCCTCTATCTCTCCTGTCCTCCAGTGTCGTCAGGTTGATTTCCCTTAACCTCTCCTCGTAGGACATACCTCTTAGCTCTGGGACTAGTCTTGTTGCAAACCTTTGCACTTTCTCTAGTTTCTTCACGTGCTTGGCTAGGTGTGGGTTCCAAACTGGTGCCGCATACTCCAATATGGACCTAACATACACGGTGTACAGGGTCCTGAATGATTCCTTATTAAGATGTCGGAATGCTGTTCTGAGGTTTGCTAGGCGCCCATATGCTGCAGCAGTTATTTGGTTGATGTGCGCTTCAGGAGATGTGCCTGGTGTTATACTCACCCCAAGATCTTTTTCCTTGAGTGAGGTTTGTAGTCTCTGACCCCCTAGACTGTACTCCGTCTGCGGCCTTCTTTGCCCTTCCCCAATCTTCATGACTTTGCACTTGGTGGGATTGAACTCCAGGAGCCAATTGCTAGACCAGGTCTGCAGCCTGTCCAGATCCCTTTGTAGTTCTGCCTGGTCTTCGATCGAGTGAATTCTTCTCATCAACTTCACGTCATCTGCAAACAGGGACATTTTGAGATTTTCCACGTTCATTTGCTGCTATTTACGTATAGTCTGCCTCTTCTGAGTGTCCCCAGTATTTAATGACTGGAGCATCTTACTGCCAGGATAATATCCGTTAGGTTTATTTCGTGTGGGGGCAAATTTGTCACTACACTAAATTATTGAAGAAAAAAAGTGGAATCGATTTAATCCGTGAGTTAACTAGAGATTTGCTCATGAACAACTTCAAATTTTCAGCCCTGGTGTTTCTTTTCGGCGGATCAGTGCCTGACCAGCTGTGGTTGAACTGCATGGGGACAACAATAACAGCTTGGTAGATCAGTCCTTGATTCTCCAGTAGGCCTGGTCTGGGTCCAGGTTGCGGGGGCGCTGATCTCGGGAAAGTCCTTCAGGTATCCCACTTGGAAGGTTGACTGTTAATGGAAGGTCTAGGCGCCATTCGCTAACAATTATAGAACATTTATGGTATTTAGCAGCTAATGCATCTTATGAAATAAATGAAATTTGGAGGATGTTTATTCTGTGTAGTTGCATTTTTTATTTTCTGCATTAACTGTAGAATGCATCATCTGATCGCCTTCAAACTTTTAGTGCTGATGTGTTTTCTTCAAAGGAAATGTCTCTTTGATTATTGGCTTGAGTGCCATTGTTATTTAAGTGGTCTTTGGGAATTAACTGCCTACCTGGAGGGTAAAAAGAACCATATCACGGGTGGGGTTAGAACCCGCGATCAGCGAGTCACAAGTCCAGACCGTCGCGTTAGCCACTGGACCAGCTAGCTACGATAAAATTTATCCAACTAGGTCCAGCTGATCCAGTGGCTAACGCGACGGTCTGGAGTTTTGTAACTCTCTGATCGCGGGTTCTAACCCCCACCCATGGTATGGTTTGTTTGCAATCGTGTCATTACGATTTCGTGAATCAAGTTACCCGGAGGGTATTCCGGGGATCAACGCCCCCACGGCCCGGTCCATGACCAGGCCTCCCAGGTCTAAAGAATTTCTTCCAACCAGTTTCACTGTATTGGGTTAACCTAGATTAAATCTTCATAAGGTAATATTTACGTACAATAACATATGTCTGCCCTCAAGACCATCGTAAAAAATGATAAACTTAGTAATAGCGACAAATTGGTTTACAACCTTAGTAATAGTGACAAATTGGTTTACAACCTTAGTAATAGTGACAAATTGGTTTACAACCTTAGTAATAGCGACAAATTGGTTTACAACCTTAGTAATAGTGACAAATTGGTTTACAACCTTAGTAATAGCGACAAATTGGTTTACAACCTTAGTAATAGCGACAAATTGGTTTACAACCTTAGTAATAGTGACAAATTGGTTTACAACCTTAGTAATAGCGACAAATTGGTTTACAACCTTAGTAATAGTGACAAATTGGTTTACAACCTTAGTAATAGCGACAAATTGGTTTACAACCTTAGTAATAGTGACAAATTGGTTTACAACCTTAGTAATAGCGACAAATTGGTTTACAACCTTAGTAATAGCGACAAATTGGTTTACAACCTTAATAATAGTGACAAATTGGTTTACAACCTTAGTAATAGTGACAAATTGGTTTACAACCTTAGTAATAGTGACAAATTGGTTTACACCTTAGTAATAGTGACAAATTGGTTTACAACCTTAGTAATAGTGACAAATTGGTTTACAACCTTAGTAATAGTGACAAATTGGTTTACAACCTTAGTAATAGTGACAAATTGGTTTACAACCTTAGTAATAGCGACAAATTGGTTTACAACCTTAGTAATAGTGACAAATTGGTTTACAACCTTAGTAATAGCAACAAATTGGTTTACACCTTAGTAATAGTGACAAATTGGTTTACAACCTTAGTAATAGTGACAAATTGGTTTACAACCTTAGTAATAGTGACAAATTGGTTTACAACCTTAGTAATAGCGACAAATTGGTTTACAACCTTAGTAATAGTGACAAATTGGTTTACAACCTTAGTAATAGTGACAAATTGATTTACAACCTTAGTAATAGTGACAAATTGGTTTACAACCTTAGTAATAGTGACAAATTGGTTTACAACCTTAGTAATAGTGACAAATTGGTTTACAACCTTAGTAATAGTGACAAATTGGTTTACAACCTTAGTAATAGTGACAAATTGGTTTACAACCTTAGTAATAGCGACAAATTGGTTTACAACCTTAGTAATAGTGACAAATTGGTTTACAACCTTAGTAATAGTGACAAATTGGTTTACAACCTTAGTAATAGTGACAAATTGGTTTACAACCTTAGTAATAGCGACAAATTGGTTTACAACCTTAGTAATAGCGACAAATTGGTTTACAACCTTAGTAATAGTGACAAATTGGTTTACAACCTTAGTAATAGTGACAAATTGGTTTACACCTTAGTAATAGTGACAAATTGGTTTACAACCTTAGTAATAGTGACAAATTGGTTTACAACCTTAGTAATAGTGACAAATTGGTTTACAACCTTAGTAATAGTGACAAATTGGTTTACACCTTAGTAATAGTGATAAATTGGTTTACAACCTTAGTAATAGCAACAAATTGGTTTACAATCTTAGTAATAGCAACAAATTGGTTTACAACCTTAGTAATAGTGACAAATTGGTTTACAACCTTAGTAATAGTGACAAATTGGTTTACAACCTTAGTAATAGTGACAAATTGGTTTACAACCTTAATAATAGTGACAAATTGGTTTACAACCTTAGTAATAGTGACAAATTGGTTTACAACCTTAGTAATAGTGACAAATTGGTTTACAACCTTAGTAATAGCGACAAATTGGTTTACAACCTTAGTAATAGTGACAAATTGGTTTACAACCTTAGTAATAGTGACAAATTGGTTTACACCTTAGTAATAGTGACAAATTGGTTTACAACCTTAGTAATAGTGACAAATTGGTTTACAACCTTAGTAATAGTGACAAATTGGTTTACAACCTTAGTAATAGCGACAAATTGGTTTAGAAAGACACACGAGCAAACACTAGGACATGTTTCAGTCATGGAGCCTTGATCACTTCTGACGTACAGAAGTTAAGTTAGGTCAGGTTTGTCAGGGAACAGGGAAAGTGTTTCCTGACGCGGGTCTTAGTCACGACGACTCTCTGCTGGAGCTTTTGGTCATCATACCGAGGCCTTCTACTGGCTTACCCCTCCACCCCTTTAAAAATTATGGTTATGATTATAACCATATTTATAACATAGGCTAAAAAGATAGTATATATAGAGTGACGTATGTCCTAGTGTTTGGTCACGTGTCTTTCTAAACCAAAAAAAAAAAAAAGTGAATGTTATGTGCTGGAAGCCTGAGAAGCAGTTACATTCTGTCTTTTATGCTATGATTTTTGAGTGCCTCGTCCTGTGAGCTTCAACATTGATAACTTGAGAATGCAACTTCTGAGCGGCTTCAAACTTGACGTGATGGTGTATTATAAACCACCGCAAGTGCTGCTGATGCTGTTGTTATTGTTGCTGCTTCAGTTGTTGCTATTCATACATTCATACATTATCATTACATATATCTCCCAACTTCAGAAGCATCTTCACGTATTAATGGGTTCATACATATGTATTAATACACAAAATATAAATATTAGTATACATTTGCGTATGCAACGAGTGTCGGGTGTTGCGGCGAACAAAATTATTCTGAAATGCCAAGGAAGAATTTTGGGAAGAAAATTATTTTCTCTTTGGTTAATGTTCATGTGGCATCCGTGAGCTGCATCCGTCCGTCCGGCCGTGCAATGAGGAGGATGTTAAATTTCTCCTCCCAGAGTCCCACAAAAGTTCTCTTAAAGTTCTCTTCACTTTTCTCTCTCTTGTAGACTCAGTAGAGCCAAAAAGTAATCCTAGTAGATCTCGTCTGTCCTTGTGTAACAGAACTAAAAAATATAAAACGTCTATCCCTGTGGACCAGATAAAACTGAAGAATAGTTCTCGTCTGTCTCTGTGGTCCAGATAGAATTATTTTTTTTTATCTTTATGGACCAGATAGAACAAGAGCGTTCCTTTATCCTTATGGACCATATACAACAAGAATGATTCTCTATCCTTGTGACCTAAATAAATTTGAACAGCCCTTATCTATAATGGACCAGATAGAATTGAAGAACAGTCCTTTTCTATTCTTGAGGCAAACCGGTTTCAGTGGAGGCCAGAAATCAGGGAAACCGGTTAAGCGGTACCAGGAGACAAGTCGACCCTGCAAACACAATTAGGACAGTACAACTAGATGAATGAGCAAACCAATAGGGAAGAGTGGTCAGGGACCGAGCCTCGGGAGCAGAGACCCCCCCAAACCATCAGCAGGAAGTTGAGGATGAATAGTAACAAGGACAGAGATGAGGATGGTTGTTTACCAGGATGGGAAGATTGAGGATGGTTGTTTACCAGGATGGGAAGATTGAGGATGGTTGTTTACCAGGATGGGAAGATTAAGGATGGTTGTTTACCAGGATGGGAAGATTGAGGATGGTTGTTTACCAGGATGGGAAGATTAAGGATGGTTGTTTACCAGGATGGGAAGATTGAGGATGGTTGTTTACCAGGATGGGAAGATTAAGGATGGTTGTTTACCAGGATGGGAAGATTGAGGATGGTTGTTTACCAGGATGGGAAGATTAAGGATGGTTGTTTACCAGGATGGGAAGATTAAGGATGGTTCAGGGAGATCATTGCTCCCTTAGGCTAGGCAACTTTTTTATAGTATAATTGGAAAGAAAAGCAGTGTTGCTACCCTGTTCTATATGATAGTTCTTTTTGTTGCCACTACATAACTATCTTATATCTTTTATATATTATAACTTTTCACATTTTTGCTAATTATGAAAGGTTCATTAAAATCTGTAAGTTTAGATCCTTTTCCTCATTCCATTGATTTTTAATCATATTTATCATAATTTTTAGTTGAAAAACTTTAACTTACATGACTCAGGATGAGGTACATAAAGTGTATTGAAATGTTTCAGCCTGAGCTGGGAGACTTCAGTAGGGAATGAGAATATCGTCAAGTATTGCATGAAGTGTTCAGCAGCTACGGCAGCTTCAAAGGTTTCTCTCCAGCAGAGCTGCAGTTATTATCACTTGGGAACTACAATTTCTTAGGATGCTGGTCTATCCCATACATTGCAGAAATTTATTTTTTGTGAAAATATCTCCATTCTAGAGCGGGACAACAAAATCTATATGTAGGGAAAAGAAAGAGGAAAAGGTGGAAGAGAGAAATTAACGAAAATGGGGAAATGGAGGATGGATGTTAATGGTGAGGGGATAGTGGGTAATAATTAACATTGATGGGAGAATGGAGCGCCATAGTAGGGAACATGGGTGGCCAGTTAGCCTGGCCGCTAGGGACCAGGCTAGCTGCCCACTACTGCCCACCATTATCGACGCCGCCACCGCTCACTGGATTAATCACTGCCTGTTTCCCAGTTAAGCTGTGTTATTGCCTGTTAAACCTGCTCTAAATGCACCGCCTCCCTCCCTCCCATTCCCTCCTTCCCTTCTTCTCCCCTTCTCTACTTCCCTCCCCCTCTCCCGCCCTTCCCCTCCCCTCCCCCTCTCCCTCCCTTCCCCTTCCCTTCATTATCTCTCTTCTCCTTCCCTTCATTCCCTCCCTTCTTCCCCTTCCCTCTGTTCTCTCATTCCCAACACGCACACACACGTACGTACGTATTGGTACAAATATTAGATGACAATATTTGTACCAAAAAAGATCAAAATCCTGCAGTGGGTAAGTGAAGACACGAGCAACATGAGAGTCAGCGATGATAAATTTCAGTTGCTTAGATATGGAATGAACAAAGATCTGTATGACCCTTAATATTTTAGCGCTTTCATGTAAGTATAACAGTACAATATTTGTGGTGGTGGTGATGTTTGTTTCTCGCAGTGTGTGTGTGTGTGTGTAAGAGCTGAGAATTGCAGCAGACTTATATAGCTTGTGGAAAGATGATTACTGATGCGAGGAGTGACTTTTGCTGTATTGGTGCAAGCTGTTAGATGTGATGCAGTGCCTAGACTGCCTGGCCACACTGGCGTCGACCCCTTGACAAGTGTCTGTTCTACACTACACTGGCGTCGATTCCTAGACAAGTGTCTGATACTGTCTATACCCCTAGACACTAAAGAACTGTGTGACTGTCTACATATGAATCGACCCATCTAGGCGTTTACATACGTGTCGACATCTAGATAAGTGTGTGTGTGTACAACACCGAATAAGATTGCCAAGGTCAGGCTACAGTTGTATTGCACAGCTGTAACACAGCTGCATTGCACAGCTGTACTACATATTGTACAGCTGTATCACACGGCTGTACCACTCAGCTGTATCACTCAGCTGGACCAACGTCCGTGGCTCCAGATTATTCAACATCTTATCAGAGGATATCAGAAACATTGCTGGGACAAGTGTAGAAACCTTCAAGAGAAACTGGACAAGTATTTTGGCCAGGTGCTAGATCAACCAAGCTGTGCTGTATATGTGGGTCAGTGGGCCATCACAACCAACAACCTGGTTGACCAAACAAGCCTGGCTCAAGGCAGGGCTCTGGGAGTAGAAAAACACTCGGGACTCATAAGGGTATAAAAGGAATTAATAGCAAATCTCTAGGTGCCTTCAAGAGGGAACTGGACAAGTTCTTGTAATCATTTCCTGACCAGCCGGGCTGTATTTGGTGCGTTCGGTTACGTGCGGCCAGCAGTAACAACTTGGTTGATCAGATCTTTATCCTCCAGGAGGTCTGGTCTGGGACCCTGGCGCGGGGGCATTAATCTTCGGAAATATCCTTCAGGCATCCATGTTCAGCTCCTTCCCGCACATCACTGTGGTGTTGGTGGTGACACTGCTGACTCAGTGCTCACGCATCTTTTGTTAACCTGTTGATCTTACAAGGATATCACTGTTTTAAGAGAGAGTAAAGCAGTGAGGGCTGTTACTTAGAAAAATCAGAGTTTCCATGGACAAGTAAACTATGAAGAGGTTTATACTGGGTGTGTGACTAGGACTCAGGCCCCAACTCGCCATGAGAGCAGGCAAGTAGCCCACTAAACCACCATGCAACACAACTTAGAAAAATCAACAAAATAACTGAAGTAGGTACATGTACGGCATTTACTACTACAAATAATGTCCCATCTCACATAGGTAATGACACAAGAACGAGAAAAAAAGATAGGAAGATCAGGCTAAGGCTAGGATTCTCCTGACAGGACATTGGCAGAGCTTTGACCACAGTGACTCAGTTTTTCAATACATCACATACTTTATATAATACAAATACTACTAATACTACTAATGAAATATATATGACCGGATAACAAGAGCTAAAGCGAAATATATACGACTAATTATTACTTCAGGAATGACGGTCACGTGAATTAGTGTGGTAGACGCTACATCCCTGAAGCGTCCTGAGGCCAGCATCTATTTCACGCCAAAAGCACTGCTTTCTTACTCCCTACACTGCAGACATCACCAACAAAGTCAGTAGCCATTGAGATATGTGGAAAAGGCTTACATACAACACAGTCTACTGTAGAATATAAGACGCAGCCTGATGTCTGTTAGAATCCTGGCGTCGAAGACCCAATTTCACTCCAGGATTACTTTGTTGACTTGTCAGTCAAGCTGTTGGTGCTCGTTACAAGCAGTTTGACGTAGGCATCACAGCCTGATTGATCATTGACAATTTGCAGTCATTGTCAAGTTTCTTGAAAATAGCGTTGAAAATCCCTGGAACCTTCTGCTTATTGAGTTGTATGTTAGTATGTTTAATGTACATCTGCTTTTCACCTAGTGTATTTTAAACCGTCTGCCGTGCCTCTCACTCTTGTAAGAGGTTATTTCAGTGTGCAAATTTGGAACCAGTCTTTCAGGTGTATATATAATATAATATTGTGTGTGTGTGCGTGTGCGTGTGCGTGTGCGTGTGCGTGTGCGTGTGCGTGTGCGTGTGTGTGTGTGTGTGTGTGTGTGTGTGTGTGTGTGTGTGTGCGCGTGTGCGTGCGTGTGTGTGTGAGTGAGTGATTTGCAGGCTAGGGGTGTGTTATCTTATTCCAGGATATCACCCACAATAGTCGACGAACACCCAGTACCCACTTACAGCTAGGTGAACAGGGACACCACGTTTAAGGGATCATGCTCATCGTTTCAATCCATACCGGGATCGAACCACGGACACTCGGTATGTGAGCTGAGTGCGTTGCCAACCGAGTTACCATTGATTCTTGAAGCTGCATTAATGGGTACAGTAAGGAATTTTAAGAGTACCTCGTAACTTGTTTAAATTGTTACAAGCAGTGAAGGTTCTATGTAGATATCTCAGAGCTTTAGTTTCGTCTGCCTTAAACGTGACCTTTATTGTAGACTACTATTCCAGTGTAGAAAGAATAGGTGACTTTAAGACTATCATTGGCTCTCCATCTCTTGATTTGAAATAGTTATACAGTTTATCATATTCTTTGTAAATGTGATGATAATATATTATTATTATTATTATTATTATTATTATTATTATTATTATTATTATTATTATTATTGTTTCAACATGATATAATGTTTACCTTTGATGTCTTTGATGAGTTTCAAGTCTCTCTCTACTATCGGAGCCCGGCCATGGGCCAGGCTCGTCTGATTTGTACAGAGATGGGTGACATTTAGTTGTGCATGCAGAAAGCCCATGACTGTGCGATCCGTAGTTATATGATCCCTGAAGATAAGATCATCCCCTCATGCTTACTCCTAAGTCTCTTACATTCCTCTTGCCATCTATTCACCGGTTTGATTTTTTGTGTTCCAGTTTTTTACTTCTTCAATTTTTCCACAGCAAAAGAGATGAAATTCGTCTTCCTTGAACGTCATATTATATTTTGTAACCCACGGAAGGCCTGGCATATATCGGATGGCAGCTGCTGCAACAGGCTGGGCTGGGGAAGGGGAGCAGGCTGGAGAAGGGTAACAGGCTAGAGTTATGGAGCAGGCTTGGCGGGCGGAGCAAGTTGGAGGTTGGTGAAGCAGGCTGGGGCTGGAGACCAGGCTGGTGGAATAGGTTGGGGATCAGGCTGGGGCGGGGTAGCAGCAGCAGCAACAGCAGCAGCAGCAGTGGTGGTGGTGGTGGTGTGGTGGGTGCCTGGGTCAGTCAGTATGTGTTGAGCCAGCGTGGCGTGTACAGTGCTGCGGTGCGCCAGGCTGACCTGTGCGTTATTATAGCCTTCAGACGGTCGCCTGAGCGTCTCTATCTCTCACACATTGTGTACTCTCTCCTACACTGTGCTCACTGACTCCTGACTCCCATCTCGCAGGATACTACCGCCCACAGCCTCACCCCCCACGCCCGCCCACCTGCTCGACCAACACGCGCATACACACCCTGGGACAGGTAGGCCTGTGTGTTCAGCCTATATGAGAGATATATTGAACAAAGCCACTGAGTAATTTAACACAGTGGCCACTCTTAATTTATTGATACCCCCCGCTCACCTCCCCTGCCTTCAACACCCGACGCTACACCACCTTTCTCCTCTAATTTTCTTCTCTTATTCCTCGTCTACCTCTTCTTCTTTTTTCTGATACACTACTTGCTCTTCCACTATTTCATTTCCACCAATGATGCCTCCATATCCATCTCTTCCAGTTGCTGCTTCTTCCTCTCTCATCTGTAACCTCATTCCTCCATCACCTCTTCTTCCTTCTCTACTCATTTTTTCTTCATTTGTCCCATTCTCACCTCTCCCGAGATATCTTATTCTCTCCTCTCCCTAGGCCTATTCTCCCTTCTCCCCTAGTTCTATTCTCTATTTTCCCTAATCCTGTTCTCCCCTCTTCCTAGTCCTATTTTCATCTTCCTAGTTCTATTCTCCCCACTTCCTAATTGTCCTATTCTTCCCTCTATCTAGTTGTCCTATTCTCCCCGCACCTAGTTGTACTGTTCTCCCCGCTCCCTAATTGTACCATTTTCCCCGCTCCGTAGTTGTACTATTCTTCCTGTCCCCTAGTTGTACTATTCTCCAAAGCTCACCCACTATTATTATCACTTGTACTGCTCACCCTGCTTCCTAGTTGTACTATTCTCCCTGCTACATAATTGTACCTTTCCTCCTCCCTAGTTGTACTATTCTCCCTGCTCATATAGTTGTGCTATTCTCCCTGCTCATATAGTTGTGCTATTCTCCCTTCACAAATAGTTGTACTATTCTCCCTGCTCATGTATTTGTACTATTCTCCCTGATCATATAGTGATGCTATTCTCCCTGATCATATAGTGATGCTATTCTCCCTGCTCATATAGTTGTACTTGTTCTATTCTCCCTGATCATATAGTGATGCTATTCTCCCTGCTCATATAGTTGTACTATTTTTTCCTGCTCAGATAATTGTACTATTCTCCCTGCTCAAATAGTTGTACTATTCTCCCTGCTCATATAGTTGTACTATTCTCCCTGCTCATATAGTTGTACTATTCTCCCTGCTCATATAGTTGTCCTATTATCCCTGCTCATATAGCTGTACTATTCTCCCTGCTCATATAGTTGTACTATTCTCCCTGCTCATATAGTTGTACTATTCTCCCTTCACATATAGTTGTCCTATTCTCCCTTCACATATAGTTGTCCTATTCTCCCTTCACATATAGTTGTCCTATTCTCCCTGCTCAGATAGTTGTCCTATTCTCCCTGCTCAGATAGTTGTACTATTCTCCCTGCTCAGATAGTTGTACTATTCTCCCTACTCAGATAGTTGTCCTATTCTCCCTGCTCAGATTGTACTATTCTCCCTGCTCAGATAGTTGTACTATTCTCCATACTCAGATAGTTGTACTATTCTCCCTGCTCAGATAGTTGTACTATTCTCCCTGCTCAGTTGTACTATTCTCTCTGCTCAGACAGTTGTACTATTTTTCCTGCCTATTTTCACTAGATTTCCCCTTTTCATATAAATTTGCCGTCCTTCCTTATCCTTTAATATTTGTTTCATTTTCCTCTTCTGTTTTCCCTCTCCCCTTTTTCCTCTTCTCCATTTTCTACACAGACACACACACAGACAGACACACACAGACAGACACACACAGACAGACACACACAGACAGACACACACACACAGACACACACACACAGACACACACACACAGACACACAGACACACACACACACACACACACACACACACACACACACACACACACACACACACAGACACACACACACAGACACACACACACAGACACACACACACAGACACACACACACAGACACACACAGACACACACACACACACACACACACACACACACACACACACACACACACACACACACACAGACACAGACACACACACAGACAGACACACACAGACAGACACACACAGACAGACACACACAGACAGACACACACAGACACACACACAGACACACACAGACACACACACAGACACACACAGACACACACACAGACACACACAGACACACACACACACACAGACACACACACACAGACACACACCTGAGAATAGTGCTCCGATACCTTAATAAGGAATCGTTCAAGACACTGTACACTGTGTATGTTAGGCCCATACTGGAGTATGCAGCACCAGTCTGGAACCCACACCTGGTCAAGCACGTCAAGAAGTTAGAGAAAATACAAAGGTTTCCAACAAGGCTAGTCCCAGAGCTCAAGGGAATGTCGTACGAGGAAAGGTTAAGGGAAATCGGACTGACGACACTGGAGGACAGAAGGGTCAGGGGAGACATGATAACGACATACAAGATACTGCGGTGAATAGACAAGGTGGACAGAGATAGGATGTTCCAGAGAGGGGACACAGGGACAAGGGGTCACAACTGGAAGCTGAAGACTCAGACGAGTCACAGGGATGTTAGAAAGTATTTCTTCAGTCATAGAGTTGTCAGCAAGTGGAATAGCCTAGCAAGTGAAGTTGTGGAGGCAGGAACCATACATAGTTTTAAGAAGAGGTATGACAAAGCTCAGGAAGCAGAGAGAGAGAGGATCCAGTAGCGATCAGTGAAGAGGCGGGGCCAGGAGCTGAGTATCGACCCCTGCAACCACAATTAGGTGAGTACAATTAGGTGAGTACACACACACAAACACACGCGCGCGCGCGCACACACGCAGTAATGTAGTGGAGGTAGGATCCATACATAGCTTTAAGAAGAGGTATGATGCTCATGGAACAGGAAGAGTGACCTAGTAGCGACCAGTGAAGAGGCGGGGCCAGGAGGTGCGAATCGACCCCAACAACCACAACTAGGTGAGTACGCACACACAGAGGTGAAGACAGTGTCACCTTTGTGTTGTGCGTCACTCAGTACTACCCAGGAGAGCTTCACCTACGCCCTGTTGGAGAGCTCACCTGGGTCTTGGCTCAGGTTACCTGTAGTCGGTGTCGGGTGGGTCACCGCCCCCGCTGCGCGGTCCCAGACAAGGTCTTTTAGTTGATGGCTTGATCAGTCAGGTTGTTGATGCCGGAAACTATCTTGAGGAGCTTGTCAAGTTCCCTCTTAAGATAGCCAGGGTTCTCTTGGTGTTGGGTTAGTCTTGTTCCCTTTACGCTTACTAAATTATGTCTTAGTGTTGTCACGGCATTTCCCAGCTCTACATTCCCCAGCTATATATTCCCCACCTTTACATTCTACAGCTCTACATTCTCCAGCCCTACGGCATTCTTCAGCTGTATCTTCTCCAGCTCTGTATTCTTAGCTTTTCATTCTCCAGCTCTACACTCCCCAGCTCTTCACTCTCCAGCTCTACACTCCCCAGCTCTTCACTCCCCAGCTCTACACTCTCCAGCTCTACATTCTCCAGCTCTACATTATCCTCTATATTCTCCAGCTCTCCATTCTCCAGCTCTCCATTCTCCAGATCTGCATTCTCGAGCTCTACTTTCCCCAGGTCTACATTCCCCGGCTCTGCATTCCCCAGCTCTACATTCTCCAGCTCCACATTCTCCAGCTCTACGACTTTCTCCAGCTCTTCATTCCCAAGCTCTACGGCATTCTCCAGCTTTACACTCATCTCTACGTTCCCCAGATCTGTGTTCCCAGCTCTACATTCTACAGCTCTGCATTCCCCAGCTCTACATTCCCCACCTAACTTGGGTTCCGTGTCTTTACCCTCCATATTTAAGCACATCTTTGGAATTTAATCTGATTAATAACTTCAGAGGACGTATAATCCAGGATAACTTCAGGGGACGTATAATCCAGGATAACTTCAGAGGACGTATAATCCAGGATAGCTTCAGAGGACGTATAATCCAGGATAACTTCAGAGGACGTATGATCCAGAATAACCCTACAAAGCTTTTCCACTGAACTGGCATCACCGGTTCCATCCCTTGATGCCGAATGCTCTTGATCCAAGGAACTGGACTTTCCTTGGATGAAGAGCATACAGGTTTAGCGCTTTCTCTGCTGTAATTTAAAAAAAGAAGATCGGAGATGTGTCAGAAGCGACACAGAGAGCCAGGAGTGGTGTCACAAGACGCTGAGGGGCCAGGAGTGGTGTCAGAAGCGACACTGGGGGGCCAGGAGTAGTGGTGTTAGAAACGACACTGGGGGGCCAGGAGTGGTGTCAGAAGCGACACTGACGGGCCAGGAGTGGTGTCAGAAGCGACACTGACGGGCCAGGAGTGGTGTCAGAAGCGACACTGGGGGGCCAGGAGTGGTGTCAGAAGCGACACTGACGGGCCAGGAGTGGTGTCAGAAGCGACACTGGGGGGCCAGGAGTGGTGTCAGAAGCGACACTGAGGGCCAGGAGGGGTGTCAGAAGCGACACGGCGGGCCCAGGAGTGGTGTCAGAAGCGACACTGGGGGGCCAGGAGTGGTGTCAGAAGCGACACTGGGGGGCCAGGAGTGGTGTCAGAAGCGACACTGACGGGCCAGGAGTGGTGTCAGAAGCGACACTGGGGGGCCAGGAGTGGTGTCAGAAGCGACACTGGGGGGCCAGGAGTGGTGTCAGAAGCGACACTGACGGGCCAGGAGTGGTGTCAGAAGCGACACTGGGGGGCCAGGAGTGGTGTCAGAAGCGACACTGAGGGCCAGGAGTGGTGTCAGAAGCGACACTGAGGGCCCAGGAGTGGTGTCAGAAGCGACACTGAGGGCCCAGGAGTGGTGTCAGAAGCGACACTGAGGGCCCAGGAGTGGTGTCAGAAGCGACACTGTCAGAAGCGACACTGAGGGCCCAGGAGTGGTGTCAGAAGCGACACTGAGGGCCCAGGAGTGGTGTCAGAAGCGACACTGAGGGCCCAGGAGTGGTGTCAGAAGCGACACTGAGGGCCCAGGAGTGGTGTCAGAAGCGACACTGAGGGCCCAGGAGTGGTGTCAGAAGCGACACTGAGGGCCCAGGAGTGGTGTCAGAAGCGACACTGAGGGCCAGGAGTGGTGTCAGAAGCGACACTGAGGGCCAGGAGTGGTGTCAGAAGCGACACTGAGGGCCAGGAGTGGTGTCAGAAGCGACACTGAGGGCCAGGAGTGGTGTCAGAAGCGACACTGAGGGCCAGGAGTGGTGTCAGAAGCGACACAGGAGTGGTGTCAGAAGCGACACAGGAGTGGTGCCAGGAGTGGTGTCAGAAGCGACACTGAGGGCCAGGAGTGGTGTCAGAAGCGACACTGAGGGCCCAGGAGTGGTGTCAGAAGCGACACTGAGGGCCAGGAGTGGTGTCACTGCTGCAAACATACAAGGTCTTAAATTAAGCAATAATAGCACAATATAGTGTACAAGTGGCCCTCTCTCGGGGGCTCTCAGTAGCTCTCAGAGGTTCTCAGAGGCTTTTAGGGGCTCTCAGGGGCTTTCTGGGGTTCTCAGAGACAAATCCAACGTCTGGAGCCTTCACAGGTTGTATATGATGCCCTAAACCCGTGTGGGTCATAAACTGCAAGGTTTGGTGGAGGCTTGACCTGGCTGTGATGGATATGTGGGTCATCTGGCTCCCAATAGCAACAGCCTGGTTGACCAGGCAACCGCCAGGAGTAGAAAAACTTTAGAAACTCAGTTTTTCATCCATTTATCGCAGGTTTTGACAAATGACAGACAAGCGTAATTAATAATAATAATATTTATTTCTACATGATACAACTCATACAGACCATAGCTGACATCAGTGACATACTGTATAGAAAGCCCCTGGTTATGCAGAGCATTCCTGGTAAATTAGGTTAATTTTATTCCCAGGATGCGACCCACACTAGTCGACTAACACCCAGGTACTCGTCTACTGTTAGGTGAACAGGGACAGCAGGTGTCTTAGGAAACACGCCTTAATGTTTAAACCCGTATAGGGGATCGATCCACGGACCTCAGTGTGTAAGCTGAGTGCGCTACCAGCCGAGCTACGGGACGACCTAACTATTATCCTTCAGTGGCTGTGTTAATTCAAACACATTATTGGGAATTCCCAAGTCGTGCTTTAGATTGTGCTCCCTGGAACACAGGTGAGCATAATCTATACCTAGAAAATACTGAAGGAAGTGGTTCTAAATTTTTATACTCAATACGCAACTCGGACATGTGAGAATGAAACTTTTGACGACGTTTCGGTCCGACTTGAGGCATTAACTAGTGACACACAAGCGCGAAGAGAAGAGAGCCGGTATATATATACAAGCGAGCAGGGAGCTGGTAGTAGTAGAACGAGAAGAGATAGTAGTAATTGTAGTTCTAATCCCAGTGCCACCACCTCCCCTCTTGTTTATGTACTGTCTTCCCTTCGTGCTTGTGTGTGGCTAGTTAATGGTTCATGTCGGACCAAAATGTCATAAGTTTCATTCTAATATGTGCGGGTTATTTGTGTCTTCCAGTCACACGGTACTGTGTACAAGTTGTATCATATACTAAAAGTAATGAAGATGATTATTATTATTATTATTATTATTATTGTTATTGACACTGGAATTACTCCTAACGAGACCAAAAGGCTCTGCAGACAATGCAAAGTTTTCCCTATGAAAAGTTAGAAAGTAAGGAGTATACTAAGTGTAAAGGACCCAAGACTTAGTAAACGCCCTCCCCTTTATTTATAAAGGAAATTAACAGATATCCCGTTTTCTTCCAGAGTAATTTTGACGGTTCCCTGAACGGTTTCTAGTTAGTTATCCTGGTCTAATTATGTTGGTTTGCCTGACTGGTGTTGTCAGCACCCAGATGTGATATGGGAGCCCAGGGCCACCTCGGATCCCTCAGTAGATCCAAGAACAAGCTGTGGATCCCAAGTATAGTTTTATCAGGGAGTTGTCGCTCAGAGAGGGAGGGAGAGAGAGGGAGGGAAAGGGAGTGAGGGAAAGGGAGTGAGGGAAAGGGAGTGAGGGAAAGGGAGTGAGGGGTGGAGGGAGAGTCTGGAACACATTCGTACAACATTATGATGTCAACGAGATAGTCATTTGATCAAATGAAAATGCTGGCCCACAGATGGCTCCAACTTCATCCTGTTCCCTATTTGTATGCTTCATAACAATAAAAATACTTTCAGATGAGCTGATGTAGGTAACAGCTCTTAGCTTGTCAGTAAAGTTAGGAATCCTTAACTTTAAATAGCTTGTCAATAAAGCTAGGGATCCTTAACCTAACCTTGTCAAACTCTGTGTAAAAACAAGGGGGGAGGAGGAGGGCAGGACAGATAAGAGAGGAGAGGAGAGTTCGTTCGTCTGAGAGGTTTAATGCCACATAAGATGTAGTCGAAGTAGTAGCAGTGAAAACTGAGAGCAAAAATATTTGTTTTACATGTAAACCTCTGGATACAAATTGGCATCAGTTTATAAATAAAGCATTAAATATCGAAGACTGCCTCGTAAACGTTATAAAACTGTCCCCTACATCGTCATGCTGTTACTTCACTTTAAGGCGGCACAAATGGCAGAATGTAACAAGCACTAGGAGAGTAAAAAAAAAAAAATGTAAGAAATAGCGCAGACGATCAACCATTCGCAAACTTTTATTATAAAGATTTCGAGGAAAAGCTTCTTAAAGCAGCAAGCAGTAGAAGTGATCTGATTGGAATACGCTCTTAGTCTTATATTCTCCAAGAATGATGATCAGATGTCGAACCCATCAAACTTGAACCCCAGCTTAATTCAAGCTCAAGCCTGCATAGACTCCAGTCCCGAACAGCCTAGCAAACAGTCATACTAAAGTGTTAGCAAGAAATTTTAATGTAACAAACATATTAACTGGGATTCAAAGAATCATAACCTTACTTACATATACTGGAAAGATAGTATATTATGCTGGGAAGATAGTATAATATGTTGGGAAGATGATATAGTATGATGGAAGATGGTGAATATAACCCCGTGGTAGTCGAGTATAAACACTACGCCACTAGAACCATTCTCCACACTCATACTGTCAATAAAAGAAGCAAGGGCAATTGTTATGAGAATGACTCCGTCTCTGTTCAGAGTTCAGAGACTTCTCAAAGTTTGCAAACTTTATGGACGGGTTTAGCACTACCTAATGAATATAATAATATAAAAAATGTGAGATTAAAGGAGATAAGGGACACCATTTAAAGAAAAAAGTAAGATAAGCATCACTTAAAGAAAACGGTGAAATAAGAATAACTATTTAAAGAAAACAGTGAGATGATAATGAAACAGTGTAATAATGAAAATCTATTATATTAGCCAGGAGAGAGTGAGCAAATGTATCAACGAAATTGGAAATACCAACATATTTCATGCATAAGACACTATAAACCAAGTGGGTAACTTTATTGTTGAATCTGCAACAAAGATACCCAAGTGTTGCAGATGTGTGGTAATATTGAACTTGCCGTATACCATCAGTAATATGATACCACCTGGGCTGTGTTATTTACGTTGGACTTTCTGATTACACAAATATTTTGAGTAGGTCAGCAACCCTGATATCCGAAGTTTACATGAAGCTGATTTCAGGGCGTCACCAACCCCTCGGTCCTATCCCAAACAGTGCGTAATGTGGATAACCTGATAAACCAGGCTTTGTTGCTAGACGCATGCAGTCCAACGTATGCACCACACCCTAGCTGATCAGCAGTTAACCTAAACTTACCAAGTTACCTTTTGAAGACAGTCGGGGGGGGGGGAGGATCTGTTGGTAATTTTCTTGTGTATGACGGGAGGGTGTTGAAGAGCCTTGGTCTTTACTTAACATAACGTTCTCTCTTAGTGTACTTATTCACCCCTGCTTTTCAGTGTAGGTACTTTACATCATTTGCCGAGTTTCTTGCTTTAGTAGATAGTGATTTTGGTGTACAGATGAGGGACCAGTCCCTGTAGATATTTCCAGGTGTAAATTATGATGCATCTTTCTGCCTAACTTCTAAGAACTACAGTTCAAGGGACTTAAAGCATTACCAATGTAGGTGCTGGACTGCACTGATACGAGCAGTGAAGGGTCTCTGTACACTCTCTAATTGTGCGTTTTGTGTCTTAAGAGGAGCTGTTAGGGTGCGGCAATGTTCCCGGAACCATCAGTAGGTAGGTAGGCAAACTCTGGTATTAGGAATTTGCTCCAGATAGAGAGAGAGAGAGAGAGAGAGAGAGAGAGAGAGAGAATGAATGTTTAGTATTATGACACACGTGAAAACTATTTTTGTAGACAGAATTACTCGCTATGGAAAGTTGCAATCATACAAGAATTAGCACCACTGATGTGGCATCACTGATATAGCAACATTTAGGTAGTTGTTTACTCTAGACTAAAATATTGCTGTACACAAACAGCCATATTGAAGGCAGGCCGAATTGTAGCCCTTCAGAGATGAAAAAAATTGTCAGTAGATGCTAACTGTTTTAAATTAGTTACTTGACAGTTCCGGATCATCCATTAAACCGGCGTTTATTGAGCATTGAACTTGAACAGATGGTCAGAATCCGAGCTGCAGGAACCAGGTTTCCAGAAATTAACACAAAAAATGGGAACTGGTGAGTGTCTTTGTCAAACTGCAGACCGTTGTGTGTGTGTGTGTGTGTGTGTGTGTGTGTTACACAGCAGACCATCCTGTATGTGTCACGGCAGACTTTTCCGAGAGTGTAACTTGGCGTCCTCTGTGTCATTACACTGACGACGCCAAGAAAATTGTTCTGGTATGTACAGTTATTTCCTTCTTTGTTTTCCAACAGGAAGTTACGAAGTAAATTTTAGAATTTAATAATTACAGTGTAAAAGGGAGGCTTCTTGAAGCAACTTGTAATCGCCCAGTTAAGTTTGCAGGGGTCGATTCATGGCTCCCGACCCCATATCTTAATACACACGCAACCCGTGTGGGTTATTTGTGTATTGTTGCAGTCACGGTATTGTGCCTTTTTCTTGCCGTGTCTTAACGTCTATAGACTTGTTTCACTAATTTCTGGCCTCAAGAGCCCTATCATAGCTACTCTTGAAGCTGTGTATAAGTGTTGGTCTCCATCCCATCTTTATCTAGTGCATTAGATTTCCCAGCCTATAACTGATAAGTACTTCTGAACATCATTATGGCTTATCTTGAGTTGCCGTATATGACTCATGTCTCTTGGCAACTCAACTTTTTTCTATCCACTTATCTGATGACCAGAATATTTTGGTGCTGGGGATGGGGTTAAGGGGTCCTGAGAAGAAGACGTTCAGGGTTCATAGGGGTGAGGTGGAGAGGTCCTGGGAAGCTGAAGGGAAGGGATCCTGAGATGAGGTGGAATACTCTCTCTAATACGTCAATAGAAGTAGTTCCACATAGTCTGTACTGAAGTGTTACCAATGGATTCATAGATGGATATTGTTATGGTATAATTATACGAGAGAGAGAGAGAGAGAAACACATATTGGCATATATGTATAATTTGCTTTCCATGAAAGCTTATTTATTTTCGTTTAAAAACTTGCCAGGAAATAATGGTTGACTAGGCAAGCAGCTGCAACAGTCTGGTTGACCAGGCAATCAGGTGCAACAATCTGGTTGACCAAGCAAGCAGCTGCAACAGTCTGGTTGACCAGGCAAGCAGCTGCAACAGTCTGGTTGACCAGGCAAGCAGCTGCAACAGTCTGGTTGACCAGGCAAGCAGCTGCAACAGTCTGGTTGACCAGGCAAGCAGCTGCAACAGTCTGGTTGACCAGGCAAGCAGCTGCAACAGTCTGGTTGACCAGCAAGCAGCTGCAACAGTCTGGTTGACCAGGCAAGCTGCAGCTGCAGCAGCTGCACTCTGGTTGACCAGGCAAGCAGCTGCAACAGTCTGGTTGACCAGGCAAGCAGCTGCTGCAACAGTCTGGTTGACCAGGCAAGCAGCTGCAACAGTCTGGTTGACCAGGCAAGCAGCTGCAACAGTCTGGTTGACCAGGCAAGCAGCTGCAACAGTCTGGTTGACCAGGCAAGCAGCTGCAACAGTCTGGTTGACCAGGCAAGCAGCTGCAACAGTCTGGTTGACCAGGCAAGCAGCTGCAACAGTCTGGTTGACCAGGCAAGCAGCTGCAACAGTCTGGTTGACCAGGCAAGCAGCTGCAACAGTCTGGTTGACCAGGCAAGCAGCTGCAACAGTCTGGTTGACCAGGCAATCTGCTGCAACAGTCTGGTTGACCAGGCAATCTGCTGCAACAGTCTGGTTGACCAGGCAATCTGCTGCAACAGTCTGGTTGACCAGGCAATCTGCTGCAACAGTCTGGTTGACCAGGCAATCTGCTGCAACAGTCTGGTTGACCAGGCAATCTGCTGCAACAGTCTGGTTGACCAGGCAATCTGCTGCAACAGTCTGGTTGACCAGGCAATCTGTTGCAACAGTCTGGTTGACCAGGCAATCTGCTGCAACAGTCTGGTTGACCAGGCAATCTACTGCAACAGTCTGGTTGACCAGGCAATCTGCTGCAACAGTCTGGTTGACCAGGCAAACAGGTGCAACAGTCTGGTTGACCAGGCAAACAGGTGCAACAGTCTGGTTGACCAGGCAAGCAGGTGCAACAGTCTGGTTGACCAGGCAAGCAGGTGCAACAGTCTGGTTGACCAGGCAAGCAGGTGCAACAGTCTGGTTGACCAGGCAAGCAGGTGCAACAGTCTGGTTGACCAGGCAAGCAGGTGCAACAGTCTGGTTGACCAGGCAAGCAGGTGCAACAGTCTGGTTGACCAGGCAAGCAGGTGCAACAGTCTGGTTGACCAGGCAAGCAGGTGCAACAGTCTGGTTGACCAGGCAAGCAGGTGCAACAGTCTGGTTGACCAGGCAAGCAGGTGCAACAGTCTGGTTGACCAGGCAAGCAGGTGCAACTGTCTGGTTGACCAGGCAAGCAGGTGCAACAGTCTGGTTGACCAGGCAAGCAGGTGCAAGTCTGGTTGACCAGGCAAGCAGGTGCAACAGTCTGGTTGACCAGGCAAGCAGGTGCAACAGTCTGGTTGCCCAGGCAAGCAGGTGCAACAGTGTGGCTGCCCAGGCAAGCAGGTGCAACAGTGTGGCTGCCCAGGCAAGCAGGTGCAACAGTGTGGCTGCCCAGGCAAGCAGGTGCAGCAGTCTGGCTGACCAGGCAAGCAGGTGCAGCAGTCTGGCTGACCAGGCAAGCAGGTGCAGCAGTCTGGCTGACCAGGCAAGCAGGTGCAACAGTCTGGCTGACCAGGCAAGCAGGTGCAACAGTCTGGCTGACCAGGCAAGCAGGTGCAACAGTCTGGCTGACCAGGCAAGCAGGTGCAACAGTCTGGCTGACCAGGCAAGCAGGTGCAACAGTCTGGCTGACCAGGCAAGCAGCTGCAACAGTCTGGTTGACCAGGCAAGCAGCTGCAACAGTCTGGTTGACCAGGCAAGCAGCTGCAACAGTCTGGTTGACCAGGCAATCTGCTGCAACAGTCTGGTTGACCAGGCAATCTGCTGCAACAGTCTGGTTGACCAGGCAATCTGCTGCAACAGTCTGGTTGACCAGGCAAACTGCTGCAACAGTCTGGTTGACTAGGCAATCTGCTGCAACAGTCTGGTTGACCAGGCAATCTGCTGCAACAGTCTGGTTGACCAGGCAATCTGCTGCAACAGTCTGGTTGACCAGGCAATCTGCTGCAACAGTCTGGTTGACCAGGCAATCTGCTGCAACAGTCTGGTTGACCAGGCAAACAGGTGCAACAGTCTGGTTGACCAGGCAAACAGGTGCAACAGTCTGGTTGACCAGGCAAACTGGTGCAACAGTCTGGTTGACCAGGCAAACAGGTGCAACAGTCTGGTTGACCAGGCAAGCAGGTGCAACAGTCTGGTTGACCAGGCAAGCAGGTGCAACAGTCTGGTTGACCAGGCAATCTGCTGCAACAGTCTGGTTGACCAGGCAATCTGCTGCAACAGTCTGGTTGACCAGGCAATCTGCTGCAACAGTCTGGTTGACCAGGCAATCTGCTGCAACAGTCTGGTTGACCAGGCAAACAGGTGCAACAGTCTGGTTGACCAGGCAAACAGGTGCAACAGTCTGGTTGACCAGGCAAACAGGTGCAACAGTCTGGTTGACCAGGCAAACAGGTGCAACAGTCTGGTTGACCAGGCAAGCAGGTGCAACAGTCTGGTTGACCAGGCAAGCAGGTGCAACAGTCTGGTTGACCAGGCAAGCAGGTGCAACAGTCTGGTTGACCAGGCAAGCAGGTGCAACAGTCTGGTTGACCAGGCAAGCTGTGCAACAGTCTGGTTGACCAGGCAAGCAGGTGCAACAGTCTGGTTGACCAGGCAAGCAGGTGCAACAGTCTGGTTGACCAGGCAAGCAGGTGCAACAGTCTGGTTGACCAGGCAAGCAGGTGCAACAGTCTGGTTGACCAGGCAAGCAGGTGCAACAGTCTGGTTGACCAGGCAAGCAGGTGCAACAGTCTGGTTGACCAGGCAAGCAGGTGCAACAGTCTGGTTGACCAGGCAAGCAGGTGCAACAGTCTGGTTGACCAGGCAAGCAGGTGCAACAGTCTGGTTGACCAGGCAAGCAGGTGCAACAGTCTGGTTGACCAGGCAAGCAGGTGCAACAGTCTGGTTGACCAGGCAAGCAGGTGCAACAGTCTGGTTGACCAGGCAAGCAGGTGCAACAGTCTGGTTGACCAGGCAAGCAGGTGCAACTGTCTGGTTGACCAGGCAAGCAGGTGCAACTGTCTGGTTGACCAGGCAAGCAGGTGCAACAGTCTGGTTGACCAGGCAAGCAGGTGCAACAGTCTGGTTGACCAGGCAAGCAGGTGCAAGTCTGGTTGACCAGGCAAGCAGGTGCAACAGTCTGGTTGACCAGGCAAGCAGGTGCAACAGTCTGGTTGACAAGGCAAGCAGGTGCAACAGTCTGGTTGACCAGGCAAGCAGGTGCAACAGTCTGGTTGACCAGGCAAGCAGGTGCAACAGTGTGGCTGCCCAGGCAAGCAGGTGCAACAGTGTGGCTGCCCAGGCAAGCAGGTGCAACAGTGTGGCTGCCCAGGCAAGCAGGTGCAACAGTGTGGCTGCCCAGGCAAGCAGGTGCAACAGTGTGGCTGCCCAGGCAAGCAGGTGCAACAGTGTGGCTGCCCAGGCAAGCAGGTGCAACAGTGTGGCTGCCCAGGCAAGCAGGTGCAACAGTGTGGCTGCCCAGGCAAGCAGGTGCAACAGTGTGGCTGCCCAGGCAAGCAGGTGCAACAGTGTGGCTGCCCAGGCAAGCAGGTGCAGCAGTCTGGCTGCCCAGGCAAGCAGGTGCAACAGTCTGGCTGACCAGGCAAGCAGGTGCAACAGTCTGGCTGACCAGTCAAGCAGGTGCAACAGTCTGGCTGACCAGGCAAGCAGGTGCAACAGTCTGGCTGACCAGGCAAACAGGTGCAACAGTCTGGCTGACCAGGCAAGCAGGTGCAACAGTCTGGCTGACCAGGCAAGCAGGTGCAACAGTCTGGCTGACCAGGCAAGCAGGTGCAACAGTCTGGCTGACCAGGCAAGCAGGTGCAACAGTCTGGCTGACCAGGCAAGCAGGTGCAACTGTCTGGCTGACCAGGCAAGCAGGTGCAACAGTCTGGCTGACCAGGCAAGCAGGTGCAACAGTCTGGCTGACCAGGCAAGCAGGTGCAACAGTCTGGCTGACCAGGCAAGCAGGTGCAACAGTCTTCCTGACCAGGCAAGCAGGTGCAACAGTCTGGCTGACCAGGCAAGCAGGTGCAACAGTCTGGCTGACCAGGCAAGCAGGTGCAACAGTCTGGCTGACCAGGCAAGCAGGTGCAACAGTCTGGCTGACCAGGCAAGCAGGTGCAACAGTCTGGCTGACCAGGCAAGCAGGTGCAACAGTCTGGCTGACCAGGCAAGCAGGTGCAACAGTCTGGCTGACCAAACAAGCAGGTGCAACAGTCTGGCTGACCAAACAAGCAGGTGCAACAGTCTGGTTGACCAGGGAAGCAGCAGACAACCCTGGCCTACTGCCGGGCTATGGGAGTAGGTATATGAACGGTACAGCCAGTCAAAACAGAAGTCAGATGTATAACGTAACATAACAGGTGTGTATACAATGCCTGGGCAACATTGACATGTTGACATTCAGAGCAACACAAGTGAACACATGATATCCTTGCTCCAGGAAATGCATGGATATGCTACCCATTATCGCACCGCCAGGGATATACGTGTAGATTTGTACGTTTCCCGGTGCTACTCATCGCTCACCTTGCCACACGAGCAGCGAATGTATTATTTTCAATATTGTTAAATTTACGTTTATGTGGGTATGTATAACATAACATGAACAAAATAGTATTTGTAAGTTTAAATAGGGCATTAAAATTTTTAAATTAGGACTCGCGTAAGAAGCTGAAGGTGTGCGCAGGTGTCTACCTGGAGTCTCTTCCGGAGGTCACCGCCCCCGCGGCCAGGTCAAGGACCAAACCTGCTTGCTGTGTTGCATGCGTCACCTTCCAAGCAGTGTTGCATGTGTCACATTCCAAGCTGCGTTGTTGGAAGTGTGTGCGTTGCCACTCGAGGAGTGTGTTAAATATGTACGTGTGAAGTTTTATTATAAATATCAGTAAGTGAGCGCTCGTTGCTGCCTAGGTCTAAGACGCCACAACAACAACAACAACAACAACAACAACAGCAACAACAACAGCAACAGCAACAGCAACAGCAACCACCACCACCACCACCACCACCACCACCAGTGAAGGCACGAAATCCACGATGCCACAGATTTTTTACAGTGCAATACAATCGCCAACAGACGATCTTAATACAGAACAAGCCACATGCGGATGGAAATCTTTAGCTCTAGATCTTTCGCTCTCGTGCGTCGTCAGGCGCTATGCAATGTTGCAAGACAGCAGCAGATAGGAGGGGCAGTTCTCTCAGGCGAGGCATTGGTAACCCATGTCACATGGGTTACCACTAATACCTTTTGCCTTGCCTCAGAGAATTTCCCCTCCCATTTGTTGCTGTCTTGCAACATTGCTCCTGACGACGCACGAGAGTGCGAAAGATCTGGAGTTTAAGATTTCCATCCCCATGTGCATTTTTCTGCATTGCTAAAATTTCTTACAAGTCATACTAATTAATTCAGTTGCCCTACCATCTGACATCTACATGAATACAGTTAATCCCCAGACATAAAGACAGCAATATACGTACTGGGTAAATGTGAACTGGAGCGAGGTAAGATAAGGTGCAATGGAGCACTTGCACAACCCATATCTTTGGTGTAGTATAGGAGCCGGAAAGGGAAATTGGCAAGCCTATTTCCCGGCAGCACTGCCCTAGAGAAGACGATAATTTGTTTATAATTAATTTGTTTATAAAATTACCTTATAAGATACGGGAAAACAAGAAACATAAGGAGAACCAGGCACAGGGAAAGGTAAATTAGAGTGTGCAGACCATCCCAGGTAACTAAAATTTATCTACCACAAATAATGTAGACAGTAGAGACTTTTGTAATTTTATGCTAGGGGCATGTGCATACAGACGAGAATGCTGGTACCAACCCACCAGAAAATGTTAAAAGAAGTTAAGGAAGGGGAAATGTTACTAATGCCATCCAGAGACTTGCAAAACCTCCACGCAGCTCAGAGAATGTTACGATCTTAGCTGGCCTGACCATCCAGTGAATGGAACGCGACTCTACCGAGATAGGAGGGATATGGAAAACGAACAGCATTCATATCTTTAGATGGAGAAAATGAGTAAATCAAGAAAAAGGGACAGTGAACGATAATTGGTGATGAGGTGCAGAGTGGTGGGACAAACCACGCTAGTCATACACTTAGCAGGGTCGAATGAACAATAGACAACTGGACAAAGCAGGGATATGTACACCAAGTGTCATACGAGGTAGTACATCATCAGTGGTACTAACAAAACACCAAATCAAAATATCCCAAATGGTAAATCCTCCTTTCTTTTTACAAACACTCAAGGTTTAAAATCTAGTAAAACTGACAGCTGTATTAAGTGGCTCCTCACAAAAACGAATACTGTTTTTCGGAGCATTCATAGAAACCCACACACAAGGGATGCTTTGGATGGTGAGATAACGATAAAACACATATGTACAGATGTGACATTGTTAGTAGGTCAGAGAGAAGAGTAGGACTCTATGTGAAAGATACTTTTTGTTGCACAGAGTTGATGAATTCATCAAATGATACAGTAGAAGTTTTAGGTATTAAAGTTAAAAATAGGAATCTGGTAATTATCGTTATATAGTTACCCTCGTGTATAAACCTCCCAAATGTAAAGTGGAAAATGGTTCATCACAGCATTGTACCAGAAATAGTTCCTGGAAGCAAGCTAGCTCAACAGGTACATATCAGGGAACCAGTGAGGCTTTGTGGAAAGTTTGCATTGAACCAACAGATAACAGAACCCGCTAGAAATTAAAATACACTGGATTTTATCTTTACAAACAACGATGAACTAATGAGAGACATAAGCGCAAACACAATATACTCTGACCACAGTAACAGAGAATTGCAAATGAGTATAACCTCAGGGGTGGTGAACTCCAGTAATAATGTACGAAAAGGGATGCTAAGTAAATTTAACGTCAATAATCGTAGAATTGACTGGGACAGAATTAACAAATGACTATCAGACATTCTCTGGGAAACAGTAATGAGCACCCTAAATCCTTACTAGCGCCTGGAGAAGCTAAACACACAAGCTCACAAGATCTCTATCAAATACGTACCATTGAGAAAACCTAGAGAAACATCAGATATAGAAAGAAAGTATAGAAATATTTAAAGAAAAAATGGATTACCGAATTGCTTAAAAACATGAATGTCACAACATAGGAAAGATAATCGTAGATGAGAGATCACCGAGATAGAACGAAAACTTTAAGTTTCGTACCAGATAAAAGAAGCACAAAGGAAACAAAAAGACATCCATTTCTTTATGAGACATCCAGGATACTGCAACAAACCACAAATATTTCTATACAATGCCAAATCCAAGTTAAGAACTACCTGTAGAATGAGATTTTTAATAACAGGAGGTTCATACACGGACGATGAACAAGAAATTAGTGAAATTCTGAAAGACCTATACGAATCGATGTTCGGAAACCCACTAAACGAAAACAGGGTGGAGAATGCAGATTTTTTTTCATTTCTTCTGAAGGTCATGCAGACCAAATAACTGACAATAGATCCATAGAATTCGAAAACAGAAATAGAAAACATATCCTTTAATTCAGCTCCTGCACCGGATTCATGGAATTCCATATTTATATAAAAAAGTGCAAAGTGCCACTATCACGAGCACTTGGTATTCTCCAGTAGTCCTAACATCCCATATCTTAAGTCTTCGAAAGAGTGATGAGATAAATTACAAAATTTATTGAACAGCACAACCCAAACTCACATGTTTTTAAAGCTGGGAGATCATTCTTTTCACAATTGTTAAGCCATTATGACAGAATTACGTAGGCGTTGAAAGAAGATCAAACGCAGGTGTGGTATTCACGGATTTTTGCGATCATCGGGTTATTGCACCCAGTATGAGGGCCATAGGCATAACAGGGATGGTAGGCGGAGGGATTCTCACGTTTCTAACACACAGCCCAAATCGTAGTAAACCAAGTAAAATCCAGCATTAGTGGTGATACTATTGTAGTAGCGTGTGCTCTCTCTCTCTCTCTCTCTCTCTCTCTCTCTCTCTCTCTCTCTCTCTCTCTCTCGTTCGGGGTATTGTTCAAGGCAGAGGAGATGTCAGAGCTTTAGCAGATGCAAAGATCATTTGCATCCTTCATACCACTTAAATTACCGGGAACGCCTCAAAGTCCTAAATATGTACTCGTAGGAGCGGAGGAGAGGGCGGTGCACGAAGATATATACGTGGAAAGTACTTGAGAGCCTTGTCCTGTGTCTGCACACTGCCATAACATATTGTAGTGAGATATATAGGAGGAAGCTTAAAATAAATCCAGTGAAAAGCAGGGTCGCCGTGGACAGAATAAAAGAAATTTGTATCAACATTTGTGACCTCAGACTATTTAACATCTTCACAGAAGATATCAGAAGCACTGCTGGGACAAGTGTAGAACTCAGGATGAAACTAGAAAAGTATCTCCACCAAGCGCCAGATCAGCTAGACTGTGATGGATATGTTGGCCAGCTGGTCGCCAGCAATGACAGTCTGGTTGACCAGACAAGCCTGGCTTAGGGCCGACCTCCGAGAGTAGAAAGTAAAGAGAAGTTTAAATATGCTAAAACTGTCAGCCATTTCTATGAAGAATGCACTTTTGGCCCTGGGGTGTGATAAAGTTAATTGAGGTGACTGTAGCATACCTTGTAAGCGTTTCCAGAGCTTCTCTTCCCTCGCAACCCTTCCTGAGGCCAGACAGTTCAGTAACCCAAGCTGAAAGCAACAAAATATTGTTGTGTGCTCACAGCACTTTACAGGGCAGGAGAGAGCGAGTAACTGGAAAATGCACAGATATCGTATACTACCCGCAGAGAATCAATAACACATCTAAACTATTGGGAACGCCTCAAAGCACTTGGGTTCTCTTTGGAACGAGGAGAGTGAGCCATAATAATATATAGAGTGCATGGAAAATACTCGATGGCCTGCTTCCTTATCTGTACACTGCCCTAACTGAATGAAGTGAAAAATGTGGGAGTAATTGTGGAATAAACTCACTGGAAAGCAGGGCTGCTGTGAGCACGATAAGAAATCTGTGGCAACATCCGCAGTCCAAGACTCTTCACTCTACCACCAAATGTTAGAAATATATCCGGAACGAAATAAAAATTCCCTTCAAACAGTGCCATCAGCCTGGATGACCAGGCCGTCAACAGTGAAATCTGGCATCAGACCGGGCTGCGAGGGAAAAAAATAAATTAAAAACAGTTTCGCATACATATAAATCAAAAAATGTACACGGAAATGAAAACAGTTTTGCAGTGAGAAACGAATTCAGAAGAGCAGAAATGCAAATACTGAAAGACAGCAGGTGGCGCTGGACGAATACATGACACTGAGAAACGTATATCTGGGCTCTCGCACGGAAGCGAGCGAGATCTACAACCTTCGTCACTACTGTGAAGCATCTGTACCGCACTCGACAAGAGTACACACACACTCACTCAGACCAGAGAAAGTTTCTCTTATAAAAATCACTGTAGTGGGTAAATAATAGGTAAACGTAAAGAGAATGAAAAGTTCAGTGATATTTAATACATTTGAATATAATGAAAACAAAAGGCAAGCGTGTAGATATTAAGAAAAAAATGGAAGACTTTATTACTGAAATCTTAAAACACCAGTGTTTATATTTTTGAAGCGTTGTGGAAAAACTTAAATATCCCGTGTTTTTTATAGGAAGGCCTCGACTCGGTGACCAAAGGCTCCACTGATCGGGTCATCATATGACTGTGAACTGCATCAGGAGAGCTTTCTCCATTTCTCATGGCGAAGATGATGCCACCGGGTATACAGGTATACCACCTTTTCTTTTAGCGGACATATAAAACTGTGAAAACGAAGAAAAAATAGTTTTTCATAAATGTCCTTACAGAAATAACCGGTCAGTGAATTCTGGAGGGATGCGTGTGTTATGTGAAGGATTACTTGGTTGTATGGAACTACTACAACGGAACTAGTGATATCATGAAAGGAAAATGCAAATGTATGTTCAGTATTTCAGTTAATTTGTGAGTATGACTAGGGTTATTTTTCATGAGCACGACCCAGGCATTCACATGACAACTTCCACACACTTGTGCTCTCTAATCTAGAATATTGTTCTGTGCTCGCAGCTCCTTTCAGAGGAGAGATATACGACCCAGCGTATATCACAGGTATACGGTGTATACATTTTAATTTACCGCAGGTATAGAATTATTACAAAATTTAAACTGGGAAGGACTCGAAGCACATGATATGTACTCTGGCATGAAGAGATATCTTTCGTTCCTGCAAGTATTGATGTGTTCAGTGAAGCGTCTTTCCAGGCTTCGTGTTTCACCGACGTTTACTTGATAATGTATACTTGGAACATGCTTGAGGCTCTGGTACTCAATCTACATACTACTACCATAGCAGCTTACTGGAGTGGAAGATACTGGAGGAAGTGTAAAATAAAGTCGATTAGAAGCAGGGACGTCATAGATACAACTAGAGAACAACTGGTCAATATTCGTGGTTGAAGACTCTTCAACCTGCTGCCTGCAGATATCAGAAATACTGCCAGAACAAAGGTACAAATTTTGCTAGAGTAATATGGAAAGATTCCTTCAAAAGTACCGGATCTCTCACAGTATGTATTCCAACGGGTTGCAGGTAGCAGCTGCCAGGGTTATCAAGCAGTTTGCAGGAAAGTCGTGCCCAGGTCCTCCTGCGAGCGAGGTGAAGTTCTGGGGGTGCGGGGGGGGGGGGTTAGTGGAATGCACTCGGGGAAGGGGGCAGTAAAGCTGGAGTTCTGAGGAAGGGTCAAGAGTCCCTTAAAGGTTTTTCT
This sequence comes from Cherax quadricarinatus, assembly GCF_038502225.1. Lineage (NCBI taxonomy): Eukaryota > Metazoa > Arthropoda > Malacostraca > Decapoda > Parastacidae > Cherax > Cherax quadricarinatus. The sequence goes on along the minus strand of NC_091364.1, from coordinate 9,330,622 downwards.
AACTTTGAAACCCAAGCATAGGCCAAACTCGTATGTTAACTGCCAGAACAACCATGTTGTTAGTTTACCGACTGCCAAGTATCTTGTCATACAGTGATTTTGATGTTGAGGTTTGGAACCAATCCCCCACAGGGTTTTCTAGTTGTAAATTATGATGCATCTTCCACACGTAAGTTCCAAGGAATATAAAATGGTACCAAGTTGTGTTAAAAAAAAAGTAACAGCATGACTACGTCTTGCTATAAATTCCTAGTTTTCTCCTTCACTCCTTCTCAATCCTCCAATCCTCTTTCAGTCATTTTCCAGTCCTTCAATTCTCCTTCAACCTTCTTCAGTTGTCCTTCAATCTTTCATTCCTCCGTCAATCCTCCTTCAAACCTCCGTCAATCCTCCACCGTCTCTTGGCAACAAGAGGGGGACAAAAGCACAATTCACCGTTGCCTATTTTTCCACGGCCACCTCGTTGCCAGACGCATGGCTGGCACCAACAGCCTGGTTGACCAAGCTATCAATCAGTCCTAGCCTGGGACCAGACAGCAGGGGCGGTGAGAGTAAAATCAGACCAGGTTTGCTTAAAAAGACACCTTAGAGCGTGCGTGCGTGCGTACACACACACACACATTCATTAGAAACGTTTCGGTTCTGGGATCATATACGTTTAGTGGGTTTGAAGAGTTTTCCTATTCCGCAGTGCGGCCCTGGACCAGGCTTGTCTGCTGCTTGTCTGGACCAGGCTTGTCTGCTGCTTGTCTGGACCAGGCTTGTCTGCTGCTTGTCTGGACCAGGCTTGTCTGCTGCTTGTCTGGACCAGGCTTGTCTGCTGCTTGTCTGGACCAGGCTTGTCTGCTGCTTGTCTGGACCAGGCTTGTCTGCTGCTTGTCTGGACCAGGCTTGTCTGCTGCTTGTCTGGACCAGGCTTGTCTGCTGCTTGTCTGGACCAGGCTTGTCTGCTGCTTGTCTGGACCAGGCTTGTCTGCTGCTTGTCTGGACCAGGCTTGTCTGCTGCTTGTCTGGACCAGGCTTGTCTGCTGCTTGTCTGGACCAGGCTTGTCTGCTGCTTGTCTGGACCAGGCTTGTCTGCTGCTTGTCTGGACCAGGCTTGTCTGCTGCTTGTCTGGACCAGGCTTGTCTGCTGCTTGTCTGGACCAGGCTTGTCTGCTGCTTTTCTGGACCAGGCTTGTCTGCTGCTTGTCTGGACCAGGCTTGTCTGCTGCTTGTCTGGACCAGGCTTGTCTGCTGCTTGTCTGGACCAGGCTTGTCTGCTGCTTGTCTGGACCAGGCTTGTCTGCTGCTTGTCTGGACCAGGCTTGTCTGCTGCTTGTCTGGACCAGGCTTGTCTGCTGCTTGTCTGGACCAGGCTTGTCTGCTGCTTGTCTGGACCAGGCTTGTCTGCTGCTTGTCTGGACCAGGCTTGTCTGCTGCTTGTCTGGACCAGGCTTGTCTGCTGCTTGTCTGGACCAGGCTTGTCTGCTGCTTGTCTGGACCAGGCATGTCTGCTGCTTGTCTGGACCAGGCTTGTCTGCTGTTTGTGTAGTGATCACTTCTTACATACATGGTCAAAAATAACAGTGAACTGTATACTGTTGGGTAAACCACTTGTCAGTATCCGTTACCAAAGTATAAATTATACCATTACCTTTGAGTTTCGAGAGCTTTTTCTACTCTCGGAGCCCGGCCTTGCGCCAGGCTCGTCTGCTATTTGCCTGGTCAACCAGGCTGTTGTTGGCCCACTGGCCCACCTATCCCTCACAGCCTAGTTGATCTGGTACCTGGTGAAGATACTTGTCCAGTTTCCTCTTGAAGACCTGTACACTTGTCCCAGTAGTGTTTGATACCTTCTGGTAAGATGTTGAATAGTCTGGGGCCACGGATGTTGATACAATGTTCACTTATTGTGCCCATCGCTCCTTTGTTTTTCACTAAGTTTGGTTTATTTTACACTTCCTCCCATCTCTCTCACTCCACTAAGACCAGACGACTGGGTTGCAGTACAGGAGTCTCTATATAATCCCTACGAACTTAGCGCTCCCCCATAATAATAATAATGATAATCTAAGACGGTAAGAGAAAAGTAAGAGGGGGCTGCTCTATACCCCTTCTCTCCTTCCCCACCCAATCCTTCTCCCCCTCTCCCCCCCCGCACCCCTCTCCCCCCACAGCACACACTAATAGGTAATTACATATTGGTAATTACACGAGAGGCATCATTACGATGATAACATTGACCACTGCTCTCATAGTTTCAATCAGCAGTTAGCGTTATCTTGGTAATGGTCACGCAGCACCAGTCACATTCGTCAACACTTCAACGTTTCCTGGGTACGTTCACATGCTGCCTTGCCAGTTAACTATACGTTCCTAGTTTTATGTAACCTATCCAAAATGCACGTTTCTCTAGGTTAATGTAGTGTAACTTAACGTTAACTAGCTTAAGATCGTCCGACTTGAAAGTAATATTCGTAATGTTAAGGGAAACTTAAAAAAATAGACGCTTGGAACCTCGTCGGGAAATTGAAGTAGTTAAATGTGGATATATTAAATAGTGACACAGCTGGCTGAAGGTATGTTGGATGAGAATGTTGGATAATGACTCATTTGGATGAGAATGTTGGATAATGACACAGTTGGATGGGAATGTTGGATTATGACATAGATGGATGAGGATATATTAAATAATGACAGTTTCACCCCTAATCTACCCTCATAATGTGTGTATGTTATCTCGTACATATCACATATCAGTACTTACATATATCAGAACCTGCATATTATGTCACTACTTGCATAATGTGTCACCACATACATAGTATGTCATTACTTACATATTATGTCACTGTTATATACAAGTGATAATGAGAACTTTCAAGAGAAGGGAAATAATGCCAGTGATAACACTTTTCTAGTCGCTTGTGCTCTCTTGCTTAGGTTATTGTTTAGTGTTGACGGCTCCATTCAGGGCAGGAGGAGAGTTATTAGAGCTTGAACGGATTCAAAGATCATAGCACTCCAATTACCGGGAACGCCTCACAGTCCCAAATGTATGTACTCACTGGAGGGGAGGAGAGAAGGATGCATGATAATATACATATACAGTGGACCCTCGAATTTATAAAGTCCTGCCTTTTCTGTATGCAAAACTATTTTTATTATCTTTGAAATGTATTTTTTGTTAATATTTTTGGGTGTCTGGAATGGTTTAATTGGATTTACATTATTTCCTATGGGAAATATTAAAAAAAAAAACATTTTATAGATAAAAATAGTTTTGCATACAGAAAAGGCAGGACTAAATTCGAGGGTCCACTGTATGTGAAGGTGCTTGAGGGACTTGTCGAAAATCTGCACTCTGCCATAACATACTAGAGTAAGAGATATGGGAAGAAGAGTAAAATAAACCCAGTGAAAAGCAGGGGTGCGGCGGGCACAATAAGGGAACACTGTATCAGCATCCCTGGCCCCAAACTATTCATCTTTTTACCAAAAAATATCAAATATAGTGCTGGAACAAGTGGACAAGTGCCTTCACAAAGTGCCAGACCAGCCAGGGTGTGATGGATATATGGGTCAGAGTGCCGGCAGCAGCAACAGCCTGGTTGACCAGGCAAACACCTAATAAGCCTGGCCCGGGTTCTGGGAGTAGAAGAGTTTGGAAGTTCATCCAAGATATATCCAGCTTAAGGGGTACGTTAGTTCCCCTGTCTTCTAATGTTTATTTTTCCTCTATAATCTGCCTTGTCCATAATTACTATTGCATTTGCTTTTGTGTGCTTTCGTAGGTGAAGTCTAGGCTCTTTCCTTAATTCATGTGTTGCAGAGGTCTAAGCTTTGCTCAGACCTCTGTAATACAATTGTTAAGTTATACCATGAATTAAGGAAAAATCCTAGACGTCACTACGAAAGCAGACAAAGCAAATACAATAGTAATTATGGGCACGGTAGATTATAGGGGAAAAATAAACATGACATTAGAAGACAGGGAAATTCGAGCGCCTCTTAAAGGTACCAGTGAAACACCCATGATGGGCTGCCAGGGTTCCTGCTCTCACTGCTTGACTACTGAACACTCTCTTAAGACACAATGTGCCTTTTATGGAACTTTATTGGGAAGACTTTTTGCTCATTAGCGACTTTATTAATACTCCAGGGAATTCATAAAGTCCTGGTGGACGAAACGTCTCAACACAGTGCCGTAATCCACGTGGGTACTGCACTTGTAGCCCTGCCTGGGGCCAGGAGCACTCTCTTCTCCCTCCTCTCCCTCTCTCCTCTCCCCCCCCCTCCCCCTCGGCTATCTCACCTTGTGCTAATTATATCTCAGAAACACTGAGAAGAAAATACTAAAGGGAAAGTGTAACAAGGACTGATAATAATAATTGTCTAATATTAGTACCAAGTATTAATAATAATAACTTATCATTGTCACAATTTAACATGTTCTCATAAATACTACTACTACTGTTAATAATGTTCTGCTACTACTATACTACCTCCTCTCTCTCTCTCTCTCTCTCTCTCTCTCTCTCTCTCTCTCTCTCTCTCTCTCTCTCTCTCTCTCTCTCTCTCTCTCTCTCTTACTCTCAGTAGATAAACTCAGCAAATATGACGTCACGTGGTCATCAAGGAAGGGATGGTTTACTTGCTTAAATCATGTCAAGTGTTCATCCAAATGTTCAGTGTCCTTGTTTGAACACTTTTCGTCACCGTCTTTGACGTTGTGCTTTATGACCCCCCTGTGGGTCTAGCTCTCTTCGTTAATAATATAATAATAAAAATTAACATAAATTTTTTTTAACGGAACGAATAGGAGTGTACCTTTGATATACCTTTGATGAGTTCCGAGAGTCTTACTAGTCTCGGAGCCCGGCCGTGGGTCAGGGCTGGAAACATTAAAACTGCTAGTAGGTGATTGGTTAGGGCACTAGCCTGCTAGTTTTAGGACTGCCTCGCTGTTAATTTCAAAGAGCCTGGCCCATGGCCGGGCTCCGGGAATAAAGAGGCTCTTGAAATTCATCAAAGGCATAAAGGTATAACTTCAGCCTTATTGTAGTAAGAAAAATAATTGTTGACAACCTGAGGCACATAAACACGAGTGTATTCACGAAGGCGTAAGAGGAGTTACCAGTAGACTCCTGGCTGCCTTCAAGAGGGAGCTGCACAGATAGCTAAAGTCAGTACCCGACCAGCCGGGCTGTGGTTCGTACGTTGGACTACATGCGGCCAGCAGTAACAACCTGGTTGATCAGGCCCTGATCCACCGCGAGGCCTGGCCGCGGGGGGCGTGGACCCCCGAAACACCCTCCAGGTAGGACGTTTTGGTCCTGAGATCTTGATCACCTCGAATATCCATATCAGAAAATACCTGTGTTTGGAGTACCTTTATCTTTGATGAGATTCAAGAGCTTTTCTACTTCTACAGTCGGGCTTGTCTGGTGCTTGCTTGGTCACCCAGGCTGTTGCTGCTGCTGCCGGCCTACTGGTTCATATATCCATCACAGTCTAGTTGATCTGGCACTTGGTGAAGATATTTGCCCAATTTCCTCTTAAAGACTTCTATACGTGTCCCAGCAATGTTTCTGGTATGTTCTGGTAAGATGTTGAATAGCCTGGGGCCACGGATGTTGATACAGTGTTCTCTTACTGAGGCCCACTTATGATGGGCATCGCTGTGTGTTTCAGTGTGTCAGGGAGCCACACCCACGCACGTGTTCCAAGAGCATTAAGGAGAGGCTCTGGTGACGTCTTGGTAACATTTACGAAATTAGCTTAAATGTTTGACTACGCTAAATAAACATATCTTCGTCTCGTTATGATACTTGACACTAAGTTTACGTTATGATGCTTGGCACTAACTTTACGTTATGATGCTTGGCACTAACTTTACGTTATGATGCTTGGCACTGTTATGATACATGACAATAACTTTGCGCTATGGTTAATCAAACCACGGTACGGGTTGGGTTTGAAACCATGGCGAGTGAGTGGCAAAACTGCAAGCCAGTGCGTAAGGCACTGGGCCAGCTGGCTTCAATAACATTCATCCACCAGTAATGTGTTGTGTTTACAGTCGTGTTATTACGACTTCATGAGTAACAGTTAATCAGCTGTTGTGTTTGTTTCTAGTTTCTTCCATATATTTTGCTCGGACTTTCACATATCCCCTCCTCTGCTCCTTCACTTATTCATTCCCTAACCATTACTCTTAACATTCCTATCTCCTGGCTCTCCTGTGTTTTTCCTGGATATTTACTGCCTTTACTTAGATATTCCCCGCCTTAACCACTCTTCTCTGCCTCTTCCCTCCTCACGCCTTCCCTGATTACCATCAAGACTTTCCCTAACCTTAAGTGTCTCAGGGTGTCAGTGCCTTAAGTGACAACATGTGTTAAGCAAATAATGTTTTTGCGCTGTGATTAGTTTAACAAGTTTAACGAGGTGGAGCGTGGGAGTAAGTAAAGTGGGGCTGGTGGTGGAGTTGTGGTGGTACTGTTAGTAGTGGTAGTGGGGGATGATGATGGTGGTGATGGTGTTAAAAGTGGCGGAGAAATGGTTAGGTAATGTTTGTCGGGAAACAGGAGAAGTGGTCCTTAACACGAGTTTTAGTCATATGGTAACCCGGAGCTGAAGTTTTTGGTCATCTGACTGAGGCCTTCCACTGGCTTACCGGTCCACCACTTTAAAAATTATGGTATGGACAAATGGTTGTCAGATATAGTGGTGCAGAAGGCTTATGTACCAGAATTAGACCTGCAGTGTGAGCGGCTACACTGTTCTATATGATTTATATAGTGGGAACTGAAGCAAGGTATGTGTCCCTGTCATAACTGCAGCACACAGGATGGCCTTCAAACATACAGTAACGAGTCAGCCTAAGCTGGGAGAGACTATATGGTGATGACATTGTCAAACATTCCGCAATGCGTTTAGCAGCTACGGCAGCTTTAAAGGTTTTGTTCCAGAAGGCTGGAGTTAGGGTTACATGGCAGGTACCAAAGCTTAGCCTAGCTGTTACCCCCCTCCCCCCTTTCCTGTCTCTCTCTCTCTCTCTCTCTCTCTCTCTCTCTCTCTCTCTCTCTCTCTCTCTCTCTCTCTCTCTCTCTCTCTCTCTCTCTCTCTCTCTCTCTCTCTCTCTCAACAAGTCAGACCTCGCTGTTCCCTTCCTGTCTGACCTCTGTTTCCCTCCTCCATTTTTTTTGTTTACGTACATTCCTAATTATGCACAAGTTAAGATTTGTTATCTTCGTCTCATTTTTAAAAGCTGAAAGCTGTTATCCTACCTCAGATCATTTTAAAACCTGAAATCCTACCCTAGCTCATTTTACAAGCTGAAAGCTGTTATCCTACCTCAGCTTATTTTACAAACTGATAGCTTTTATCCTACCTCAGCTCATTTTACAAGCTGAAAGCTGTTATCCCTCCTCAGCTTCAAAGCGTGATCATAGTTTGGGTATAGAGTACCAACTGGATTAAGATTAACAGCAGTCTACTAACACTCAGGTGTCTCTTTACTGCTAGATGAACAGGGGAAGCAGGTGTGTAAGGTCTTTCATTTTCCTTTTCCCTCCCTTCATCTATTTTCTTCCCCCTTTCTCTAGCTCATTTCCTTTTGTCTAGCTCATGCCCTCTTCATCTCTCTCTTACCTTCTCGTGTGGTACCATAACTTTCCCCTCTCTCCTGCTGACAGCATTTAATGACATCATTTTCCACTTTCACCCCCTGCTATTCCCTGCCGCCATTCCTTTCTCGCCGTCCCCCTCCCCCTAATTCCCCCTTCCCCCATCTGCCGCCTCGGCTACCCATCGTGTTGGAAGTGGTAATGGGGGGGGGGGTCTTTAGAGTCCCATTAAGCAGGAGCGTCCGGTTGTATGTCCTCACCACCTCTTACCACCACCACCATCACAACACCACCACACCACAATCACCACCATTCTCTCTCTACTACAACCAACACCCCAGCCACCATCACCACAACACTGGATCACAGCCACCATAACCACCACCACTCTACCTCTACTACAACCAACACCTCAGCCACCACCTCAACACTGGACCACACCCACCAAGGTTCCTCTTGGAAACAACCAGAAGGGTTTGCTAGTAATTCCCCTTATATATGAAGGGTGTTCAAGTCTTGGTCCTTGTACACTTAATATATTGTTGTTATTATACTCCTGGCGCTCCTTCTTTTCACTGAAAATATTTTGTATCGTCTGTCGAGCCTTTTGCTTTCGTAGGGAGTAATTTTGGTATGTAGATCTAGGTCATTCCTTCGAAAAAAATCCAGGTGTAAATTATGATGCGTCTTTCTCGCCTACTTTCTAGGAGTACAATGTGTGTGTTCTGGGAATTTTGCTCATTTCAGTAAATAATTTGGAACCAGCAATAGGTCCCAATGAGGCTATATAGTGCAACGTAACTCATTGAAGAGGAGGTAGGGTGAGGCTGGGCAGCAATAGGATGAGGCAGGGTAGCAATACGAAGATTCAGGGCAGCAGTAGGATACCTGAGGGACGCTTCAGAGGGATTAACGCAATCCGCGGCCCGGTCACGGACTAGGCCTTCCGGTGATTCTAGGCATGGTCAACCAAACTGTTACTGCTGGCCGCATGCAGTCAATTGTATGAACCACAGCCCGCCTAGTCAATAACTGATTTTAGGAACGTGTGAAATTCTATCTTGAAGACCGCCAGAGGTTTGTTGGTAATTTTCCTTATGTAAGGAGGAAGGGTGTTAAAGAGTCGGGGACCTCTGACACTCGTCTAGTTTTCCCGTAGTGTATTTGTCGCACCTGTGCTTTTTAGTGTTTTGTTTCGCGTCATGGCCGCTAGGCCTAGTGCTGCCATCTCGCGTTGGTTACTTCCATCTAGAGCTCACTATATATATTATGCACCGTCTGCTAAGTCTCTTGTCACAAGGAGTGATTTCAATGTTCAGGTTTGAGACTAGTCCCTTCAGGATTTTCCAGTTGTAATTTACGATGCATCTTTCTCGCCTACGTTCGAAGGAATACAATTGATGGGACTTCAAGCGTTCCCAGTAGTTCAGATGTTTGATGGAGTGTATACAATCAGTGAGGCATATTTGGTACTGTACTTCTGAGAGGTGATGTACGCTGTCAACACTAGGGTGAGTGCCATGATGGGGGAGGAGGCAAGAGTTGATGGGAGGGTGGCTCTGGGGGGAAAGGATTGTATCTGGGTGGCGGTGTGGAGGGGGCGTGGTCGTGGTCACTCCTCGTTGGTGACCATTGTCATAGTAATGGCCCCAGGGGGTAGTGGCGCCAGTCATTGCCACTAACTGCAGCCACTACCACCACCTTCGCCGCTCGTATCTTTCCCTCCCTCTACGCTCACTCCTTCGCTTTCCCCAACTCTTTCGTCACTTCTCTCCCTTCCCTATTTGCAGTACCTTAACTACTACAAGATAAACCAAGAACTATCAGACAGTCCTTGGGAGAAGGATACTTCAAGGTGTCACACATGGTTCAGCCATGTTTGTTTGAGATAAAATAAAATCCATTATTATCTTCTAATAAAACTACAAAAATGTAAATATTTTTGTATATCATTCTTTCGTACGATTATTTTTAACCATGTCGGCCAAGTCTGTGTATCCTACATGAACATTTAGCTTGTCCTCCCAACCTGTGGCCCGCGGGTCACACGTGGCCTCTCTAGGAAATGGATACGGCTCTCGCATGATATTATGAATTCACATGTATGTAGGTTCCACACTGCACAGTGTCAACAAAACCGTGCGGCCTTCATCATCACACACTTGACCGTCAAATGTGGCCCACTTGTGTCGGAAGGTTGAGGACCACTGGTTACCATCACTAGCAGATATAGAACTCAGGAGCAATCTGCTCTCTAACTATGCTGCCCTGGAATAACTAGGGACGTTATTCACCATTATATAAACATGTCCTCTCTGCCCAGGTAGTTCTATTTGTAACTTGATAAAGCCCACTGTTTGCGCGAAACGTTGTCAATGAAGGATGGTTTTACACTGCATGTCTCTCTCTTCCACTGTCTCTTAGGGACGAAGGATCGAGTGTCTACTGCTAGTTTGGCTGAACGACCCATATAAATTAAATAAATGAAAAAATGCAGTACTTTTACTATTATGTCTCTGTACTTACGTATTTGTAGGGTCGAGTTTCTGCTCCTGGCCCCTCACCTCTTAACTGTTGGTGACCAAGTTGACTACCTCATCATGGCCGCTATATTGACACAACTGCTGTAACTAGTGGTGCACATTTGCTGATGTACTTCTATTACTCTCATTTTTTCTCCCTTCGTAAAACTGTACATGCAAACCTATGTTGTACACCGATGCTGTACCGCCGATGATATACAGCCGATGCTGTACGACTGTTGGTGCGGGAATTGACGTCAGGTGCTGTGGTGAGGCGATGGTGTGTGTCAGGCAGCATTGTCTCTCACATGGTGAGTTAATGGACTTAATTATCTCCTGGTCCTCACAGGCACTCTCTCCCTATGCCGACCACCTGTTCTGGGTCTTAGTTATCACTTCTCAGTATTCACTTGCTGGGTCTTTATCACTGTTCTCAGTGTTCACTCTGGGTCTTATCAGTGTTTATTTTCTGGGTCTTGTTATTAGTGTTCTCACTGTTCACTTTCTGAGCCTTGTTACTCTTTTCTCGTTGTTCACTTTTGGGTCTTGTTATCAGTGCTCTGATCTCATTCTGGGTCTTATCAAGGCTGTTCTCAGTGTTCATTATCTGGGTCTTATCACTGCTGTGTTTTTATTATTTACGTTCTCGATATAGACAAGGACATAAATTATAGCACAGTAACATCCCTTGCTGATGACACCAGAATCTCAGAGTGGCGTCCGTCGGACACAAGGAGAATTTAGTGTATCTAAATCAGGTCTCCGAGAAGACTTCGAACAACAGTAGGATTTTTAAGGAGGACAAGTTTCAGCTGCTCCAATATGAAAGCGAAAATTCTGTGTGAGAGACTTGAAAGTAGAGTTGTCTGAAGATCTCACATTCAAGGATGACAGTAATGTTGCTATTGATTTTGCAAGGAAAATGAGAGGCTGGTTGTCTTGAAGAGTATCATCATTGGCTCAGCATCTCTTGTCTTGATAACTAGAACTTTAAACAAAAGAGATGCTTAGCCAGTGATGATGCTTTTTAAGTCACCTGTTCTCTTCAGGCTAGAATACTGCTGTATATTGACGGCCCGAGGAAGGCGAGATTCCTGAGCTGGAAAATGTACAGAGAATTTTCATTGCCTGTTTACAGTCAGTCAAATGTCTGAACTATTGAGAATGCTTAAAATCCATTCCACTGTATTCTAGAGAACGTAGGCAAGAAAGGTGCATTATCATTTACACCTGGAAAATCGTGGCGGACTGGTCTCAAACGTTCACATTGCAGTCACTCAGTATGACAACAAGAGACTTGGCAGAGGGTATAGAGTACCTCTAGTAAAAAGCAGAGGCACGACGGGTATACTGAGAACTCGTTGAGTGTCAGAGATCCCCGACTCTTCAACGCCCCTCTCTCTCTCCGTAAATAAGGAAAATTCCAAAGCTGATCAGGTCTTGGTTCTCCAGGAGGCCTAGCCTGGAAACGGGCCGCGGAGGTATTGACGTCCCTTCCCCCCCCCCCCCTGGAAACTGCCTTCAGGTAGTTTGGTCTCATCACTCTTGTGTTCAGCCCGGCCTGAGGCCAGGTCCTCACTTAGGTTATTTTTTTATTAATTAGTTAATAATAAGGTATGTTAATGTGTGTTTTCCATTTGCAGGTGAGAGATAACTGGTTGAGTGTCCCCTCGTGTTGAGGTATTGCAGGTAAGACACTGCTGCCGCTTATTGTTTCTTTTATATATTTACACACGAGAGAGAGAGAGAGAGAGAGAGAGAGAGAGAGAGAGAGAGAGAGAGAGAGAGAGAGAGAGAGAGACAGACAGACAGACAGACAGAAAATTAAGAATCAAACCATTGGGGTAGAGGTACCGTCGGTTGACAATATTTACTCTCTCTCTCTCTCTCTCTCTCTCTCTCTCTCTCTCTCTCGCTCTCTCTCACTCTCTCTGTCTCTCTCTCTCTCTCTCTCTCTCTCTCTCTTTTTACACAGGGTTTGACAAGGTTAAGGATCCCTAGTTTTATTGACAAGCTATTTATAGGTTAAGGATTCCTAACTTTATTGACAAGCTAAGAGCTGTTACCTACATCAGCTCATTTGAAAGCATTTTTATTGTTATGAGACATACAAGTAGGGAACAGGATGAAGTTGGAGCCATCTGTGGGCCAGCATTTTCATTTGATCAACTGACGTTATCTCATTGACATCATTATGCTGTACGAATGTGTTCCATACTCGAGTCATCCTGGGTATATACGATCTCAAATGGAGTGATGTTCTCTCTCTCTCTCTCTCTCTCTCTCTCTCTCTCTCTCTCTCTCTCTCTCTCTCTCCTCCTCTCCCTCTCTCTCTCCCCCCCTCTCTCAGCCCCCGGCTGTAGTTTTTCACACTTAAGTATTCAACAGAGGTTCGTTTCAAGAGTTGCTTCGTTTATTTTACAAGTTAAGAGCTGTTAGCCTACCTCAGCTCATTTAAGAGCCTGGCCCCTAGCAGTATACTTTTTTAAGACAATTTAAACCTTTACGCTTCGCTTAATATTAAGCAACGTACATATAGGGAAGAGGGCGACGCTGGATGAAAGTTTTTATAGCATAAATGTGTGAAGAAAAAGACAAATTGTAGAGTAGGCTCTTATTGGGAAAAAGTTTCTATGTACAGATTTTTTTTTGTTATGGTGGCACAACTCTATTGACATTGTGCAAGCTGTGATACAACATTCTTGACACGGTATGTACCTGAAGGATGTTGGGGGTCAGCGCCCCCCACGGCCCTGTCCCAGACCAGGCCTCCTCGTGTTTCAAGACTTAATCAACCAGACTTGAGAAACTTGTCCAGTTCTCTCTTAAAGACGGCTAGAGTGCTGACACAGCGCACTTCACACATTGCAAGTGATGGTTCAGCGTTGTTGACACTATGCAGGTATCATAAGGTGATGATGTTGGCACGGCGCAGGTGTTGTCAGTTTGTAGTGCCAACATAATCTGTGTATCTCTCGGGGAAAAAAATGCTTTGTTCCATCAGGTATGTAAACTATGGTATGCAGACTCGAAGCGCTTTACTTCTGCTTTACAAGAACAGAACAAAACGTTTACCTAAAGATGTTCTTCGTGGATCATCGTCCCTGCGGGCCGGTCCCAGACCAGTCTTCCTTGCTGACAGACTTATCAGTGAGACTTAGTTCTCGCGGCACGCACTTTCACGTAAGCCCCCCACACTCTGGCTGATCACGAACTTAACTCCCTCATAAAGACACATTTTCTATGATCTCCAACAAGACTTTAGCCTCGTAGAAATGTAGTCTGAAGAAAAATTGGCCACCAGATAGCACTGCAGTAAGAATGGAAGAGGCGTGGGCTAGAGGCCCATACTGTCAGTGATGCCGTGAGTGAAATACAAATGCAGAGCGAAACTTTGTACCGAGACCACGTTTCGCCTGTCTTAACACCCTATGCTGCAATAGCCTGCAATACATGCTATAAAACAAGGTACAACCCATTCGTATTTCCTTTATTTTTTTGGTTGGGTGGGTTAAGCTAAATAAAACTATGAAACATTTAACCACAAATGAGGAAATTAAAAAAAAAAAAACGGCCGCGATACATCTGGCAGTGAGATTGTCGAAAAAAACTAACATGAAATGTTCAAATCTGGAAGATTGTGGCTTGTGCTGGTACACTCCTTGCCTGTGCTACTGTGGGAGTGCTGTCCTGCACTACCCGGACGATAGATTAGATAAGATAAGATTTGTCAGGAAACAGGACACGTGACCCGCCACTGGAGCTTTTGGTCATCTGATCGAGGCCTAACACTGGCTTACCGCCCATCCCTTTAAAAGTAGTTTGTGGAATGCGTGAAGAGCCTGCTATGATACCCCATGGTATTAGTCCGGTACTTGGTATTGTACTACTTGACTTTGTTGGGATAGCCTAGCTTAATAACTCTAGTTTCTATATATATATATATATATATATATATATATATATATATATATATATATATATATATATATAAACTGATCTCTGGCTGAAGGAGACCCGAACCTACGAACCTTAGGACAAGGTACGCAGTGCTTTACCAATCTACCCACACTGGACAATACCTTGGCGTGTAGCATGCGCTACACGTTTGATCCAAGGCAGCCAGCTTTCAGGGAGAAGGCTGCCTTGGATCAAACGTGTAGCGCGTGCTACACGCCAAGGTGTTGTCCAGTGTGGGTAGATTGGTAAAGCACTGCGTACCTTGTCCTAAGGTTCGTAGGTTCGAGTCTCCTTCAGCCAGAGATCAGTGTTTGTGTATATTTCGCATGCTCTCGTGAATTCCTTGCATATATATATATATATATATATATATATATATATATATATATATATATATATATATATATATATATATGTATATATATATTACTAAAGAATGTCTTCATTTTGTCATTTTTAACCAAGTTTTCCTGAGTGTGTGAGGGGCGAGGTGTTGAGTGTAGTACACTGCTCCTTGTTCACACTTGTGGTTCTGTACACCATGCTGTGAGTGTAGTACACTGCTCCTTGTTCACACTGTTGTGGTTCTGTACACCGTGCTGTGAGTGTAGTACACTGCTCCTTGTTCACACTGTTGTGGTTCTGTACACCATGCTGTGAGTGTAGTACACTGCTCCTTGTTCACACTGTTGTGGTTCTGTACACCATGCTGTGAGTGTAGTACACTGCTCCTTGTTCACACTGTTGTGGTTCTGTACACCGTGCTGTGAGTGTAGTACACTGCTCCTTGTTCACACTGTTGTGGTTCTGTACACCATGCTGTGAGTGTAGTACACTGCTCCTTGTTCACACTGTTGTGGTTCTGTACACCATGCTGTGAGTGTAGTACACTGCTCCTTGTTCACACTGTTGTGGTTCTGTACACCATGCTGTGAGTGTAGTACACTGCTCCTTGTTCACACTGTTGTGGTTCTGTACACCATGCTGTGAGTGTAGTACACTGCTCCTTGTTCACACTGTTGTGGTTCTGTACACCATGCTGTGAGTGTAGTACACTGCTCCTTGTTCACACTGTTGTGGTTCTGTACACCGTGCTGTGAGTGTAGTACACTGCTCCTTGTTCACACTGTTGTGGTTCTGTACACCATGCTGTGAGTGTAGTACACTGCTCCTTGTTCACACTGTTGTGGTTCTGTACACCATGCTGTGAGTGTAGTACACTGCTCCTTGTTCACACTGTTGTGGTTCTGTACACCGTGCTGTGAGTGTAGTACACTGCTCCTTGTTCACACTGTTGTGGTTCTGTACACCGTGCTGTGAGTGTAGTACACTGCTCCTTGTTCACACTGTTGTGGTTCTGTACACCATGCTGTGAGTGTAGTACACTGCTCCTTGTTCACACTGTTGTGGTTCTGTACACCATGCTGTGAGTGTAGTACACTGCTCCTTGTTCACACTTGTGGTTCTGTACACCATGCTGTGAGTGTAGTACACTGCTCCTTGTTCACACTGTTGTGGTTCTGTACACCGTGCTGTGAGTGTAGTACACTGCTCCTTGTTCACACTGTTGTGGTTCTGTACACCGTGCTGTGAGTGTAGTACACTGCTCCTTGTTCACACTGTTGTGGTTCTGTACACCGTGCTGTGAGTGTAGTACACTGCTCCTTGTTCACACTGTTGTGGTTCTGTACACCGTGCTGTGAGTGTAGTACACTGCTCCTTGTTCACACTGTTGTGGTTCTGTTGCTGTGAGTGTAGTACACTGCTCCTTGTTGTGGTTCTGTACACCATGCTGTGAGTGTAGTACACTGCTCCTTGTTCACACTGTTGTGGCTCTGTACACCGTGCTGTGAGTGTAGTACACTGCTCCTTGTTCACACTGTTGTGGTTCTGTACACCATGCTGTGAGTGTAGTACACTGCTCCTTGTTCACACTTGTGGTTCTGTACACCATGCTGTGAGTGTAGTACACTGCTCCTTGTTCACACTTGTGGTTCTGTACACCATGCTGTGAGTGTAGTACACTGCTCCTTGTTCACACTGTTGTGGTTCTGTACACCGTGCTGTGAGTGTAGTACACTGCTCCTTGTTCACACTGTTGTGGTTCTGTACACCGTGCTGTGAGTGTAGTACACTGCTCCTTGTTCACACTGTTGTGGTTCTGTACACCATGCTGTGAGTGTAGTACACTGCTCCTTGTTCACACTGTTGTGGTTCTGTACACCGTGCTGTGAGTGTAGTACACTGCTCCTTGTTCACACTGTTGTGGTTCTGTACACCATGCTGTGAGTGTAGTACACTGCTCCTTGTTCACACTGTTGTGGTTCTGTACACCATGCTGTGAGTGTAGTACACTGCTCCTTGTTCACACTGTTGTGGTTCTGTACACCGTGCTGTGAGTGTAGTACACTGCTCCTTGTTCACACTTGTGGTTCTGTACACCATGCTGTGAGTGTAGTACACTGCTCCTTGTTCACACTTGTGGTTCTGTACACCATGCTGTGAGTGTAGTACACTGCTCCTTGTTCACACTTGTGGTTCTGTACACCATGCTGTGAGTGTAGTACACTGCTCCTTGTTCACACTTGTGGTTCTGTACACCGTGCTGTGAGTGTAGTACACTGCTCCTTGTTCACACTGTTGTGGTTCTGTACACCGTGCTGTGAGTGTAGTAAACTGCTCCTTGTTCACACTTGTGGTTCTGTACACCGTGCTGTGAGTGTAGTACACTGCTCCTTGTTCACACTGTTGTGGTTCTGTACACCATGCTGTGAGTGTAGTACACTGCTCCTTGTTCACACTGTTGTGGTTCTGTACACCATGCTGTGAGTGTAGTACACTGCTCCTTGTTCACACTGTTGTGGTTCTGTACACCATGCTGTGAGTGTAGTACACTGCTCCTTGTTCACACTGTTGTGGTTCTGTACACCATGCTGTGAGTGTAGTACACTGCTCCTTGTTCACACTGTTGTGGTTCTGTACACCATGCTGTGAGTGTAGTACACTGCTCCTTGTTCACACTGTTGTGGTTCTGTACACCATGCTGTGAGTGTAGTACACTGCTCCTTGTTCACACTGTTGTGGTTCTGTACACCATGCTGTGAGTGTAGTACACTGCTCCTTGTTCACACTGTTGTGGTTCTGTACACCATGCTGTGAGTGTAGTACACTGCTCCTTGTTCACACTGTTGTGGTTCTGTACACCATGCTGTGAGTGTAGTACACTGCTCCTTGTTCACACTTGTGGTTCTGTACACCATGCTGTGAGTGTAGTACACTGCTCCTTGTTCACCTTGTTCACACTTGTGGTTCTGTACACCGTGCTGTGAGTGTAGTACACTGCTCCTTGTTCACACTTGTGGTTCTGTACACCGTGCTGTGAGTGTAGTACACTGCTCCTTGTTCACACTGTTGTGGTTCTGTACACCGTGCTGTGAGTGTAGTACACTGCTCCTTGTTCACACTGTTGTGGTTCTGTACACCGTGCTGTGAGTGTAGTACACTGCTCCTTGTTCACACTGTTGTGGTTCTGTACACCATGCTGTGAGTGTAGTACACTGCTCCTTGTTCACACTGTTGTGGTTCTGTACACCATGCTGTGAGTGTAGTACACTGCTCCTTGTTCACACTGTTGTGGTTCTGTACACCGTGCTGTGAGTGTAGTACACTGCTCCTTGTTCACACTGTTGTGGTTCTGTACACCGTGCTGTGAGTGTAGTACACTGCTCCTTGTTCACACTGTTGTGGTTCTGTACACCGTGCTGTGAGTGTAGTACACTGCTCCTTGTTCACTGCTCCTTGTTCACACTTGTGGTTCTGTACACCATGCTGTGAGTGTAGTACACTGCTCCTTGTTCACACTTGTGGTTCTGTACACCGTGCTGTGAGTGTAGTACACTGCTCCTTGTTCACACTTGTGGTTCTGTACACCATGCTGTGAGTGTAGTACACTGCTCCTTGTTCACACTGTTGTGGTTCTGTACACCGTGCTGTGAGTGTAGTACACTGCTCCTTGTTCACACTTGTGGTTCTGTACACCGTGCTGTGAGTGTAGTACACTGCTCCTTGTTCACACTTGTGGTTCTGTACACCATGCTGTGAGTGTAGTACACTGCTCCTTGTTCACACTTGTGGTTCTGTACACCATGCTGTGAGTGTAGTACACTGCTCCTTGTTCACACTGTTGTGGTTCTGTACACCGTGCTGTGAGTGTAGTACACTGCTCCTTGTTCACACTTGTGGTTCTGTACACCGTGCTGTGAGACTTTAGCACACTGCCCTCTATACACATTGCTGTAGTGATCTTAATTATACAGTACTGGGTTGGATTTGAATAGGAACTGCGCATTATAGGCTACCTACCTGGAGGGCATTCCGGGGATTAACGCCCACGCGGCCCGGTCCACGACCAGGCCTCCCGTTGGATCAGGGCCTGATCAACGAGGCTGTTACTGCTGGCCGCACGCAACCCAACGTACGAACCACAGCCCGGCTAATCCGGCACCATCTTTAGTTATCTGTCCAGCTCCCTCTTGAAGACAACTAGGGGTCTTCCCGTAATGCCCCTTATTGCTGGTGGGAGGCTGTTGAACAGTCTTGGGCCCCGGACACTGCTCATCACCCACGCTGCAACAGGCCAATAGGCCTGTTGCAGTGTTCCTCTTCATCATCTTATGATGTACTATTGGTTCTCAACATACAGGCCGCGGCCCCCTGGGAAGTGTTGAGTCGACCATCAAGCTTCTCAACAAGTATTGCTCCTCCAAGCAGCCCTGGATTTTTGTCAGTTACCAGAGCCTAATTATAATTATTATAATAAAAAAGAAGCGCTAAACCACAAGGGTTATACTGCGCTACCAGAGCCTAAAATTACTGCTGTTAGTATGTGGCGGGTCCGCGAAATTTTTGAGCTGATAAAAAAGTGTGGTGGTAGTGGAGGGTGAGTGGGGTGTGTGGGGGGTGAGAATGGTGTGGTGGCAGGTGGTGGGGTTCTAGTGTTTTGGGGGGCGAGGATGGAGTGAGTGGCATGTGGTGGGGTTCCAGTGTTGTGGGGGGCGAGGATGGTGTGAGTGGCAGGTGGTGGGGTTCATGTTGTGGGGGGGGCGAGGATGGAGTGAGTGGCAGGTGGTGGGGTTCATGTTGTGGGGGGGCGAGGATGGAGTGGCAGGTGGTGGGGTTCCAGTGTTGTGGGGGGGCGAGGATGGAGTGAGTGGCAGGTGGTGGGGTTCCAGTGTTGTGAGGGGGCGAGGATGGAGTGAGTGGCAGGTGGTGGGGTTCCAGTGTTGTGGGGGGGGCGAGGATGGAGTGAGTGGCAGGTGGTGGGGTTCCAGTGTTGTGGGGAGGCGAGGATTTGATGAGTGGCAGATGGTGGGGTTCCAGTGTTGAGGGGGGGCGAGGATTGGATGAGTGGCAGGTGGTGGGGTTTCAGTGGTGTAGGGGGGCGAGGATTGGATGAGTGGCAGGTGGTGGGGTTCCAGTGGTGTGGGGGGCGATGATGGTGTGAGTGGCAGGTGGTGGGGTTCCAGTGGTGTGGGGGGGCGAGCTAATAGGGCAGCTAGTGTCAGTGACGTAACCCAGCTCAAACTGACGTCAGTCAGTGGTGGGTGATGAGCAGTGGGTAGGAGAGCAGGGACGAGGAGATTGGGGGGGGGGGTGACCGCACTGATGGCAACAAGGTCGTCGTCTCTGTCTTTATGTAACCGCCAGCCTCACACCTCCTTCAGGCACCTCTTCTCACTCCTACACCTCCTGCCACTCCTGCACCTCCTGCCACGCCCGCACCTCTTGCCAACCCTTGCGCCTCTTGCTACTCCTGGGCCTCCTGCCACTCCTGCGCCTCCCACCACTCCTGCGCCTCCTGCCACTCCTGCGCCTCCCGCCACTCCTGCGCTTCCTGCCACTCCTGCGCTTCCTGCCACTCCTGCACCTCTTGTCTCACTCTGACACACATCACACGCTGACAGAGGCTTCCTCCATAGCTTTAAGACTAGGTAAGATAAGCTAATATAAGATTTTCTTCGGATTTTTAACTCCGGAGGGTTAGCCACCCAGGATAACCCAAGGAAGTCAGTGCGTCATCGTGAACTGTCAAACTTATTTCCATTGGGGTCCTTAATCTTGTCCCCCAGGATGCGACCCACATCAGTCGACTAATACCCAGGTACCTATTTGCTGCTAGGTGAACATGACAACAGGTGTAAGGAAACACGTTGAAATGTTTCCACCCCGCCGGGAATCGAACCCGGGCCCTCCGTGTGTGAAGTGAAAGCTTTAGCCACCATGCCACCGGGGCACCAAAACAATCTTTCGCGTGCCGGGAATCGAACCCGGGCCTCGCGGGTGGGAGGCGCGTATGGTAAAAATCGAGTAATTATTGACCAAGACAATCCAGTCCAAGCACAGTTTGATGAGTACACGCACTCAGGCATGCACGCGCGTGCACTCGACCGAGTTAATGACATCAGAAAACATTTCCGTGCCGTAGCAGCAGTAGGAAAGAAGTGGAACGAAATTGCAGCAGGTCACGCGAGAATAGACTTCAGGCGGACGCAAACCTTAAGTACTTTAGCACGAATGCGTCACTCATCGAAACTTTGATGAAGCGGCCTAGGAGCTAGGGCTCAACCTTTGCCAACTGAAATAGTGAACTGTAAGCACATCCCGGGAAGCAAGTAATGTTAGCAACAACTACGAGTAAGAAGAGAGAATTTCAGAATTATTGTACATGGAAACCAAACGTGAACTAAACTGTTCCATAACCACTTAAGATTTTCTATATATTCTTTTCCAAGGAAGAAATAAGAACGAGGGGTGAAGAAGCAGGTAATAACATCAGTAAATAGGAAGAACTCGTGGAATATGAGTGTGTAATGTAAGAGCAACTGAGTAGGATGTACCTTTGATGAGGTACGAGTTTTTTTCTATTCCCGGAGCCCAGCCATGGGTCAGGCTCGAAGCTTGAGGTATCCAGAGTGGAACAGGAGACATGTACCGTACAAGACAACATGATCTGCCAATTGTGTGATTCTTGTTGATGCTGGCGGGGGGGGGGAGGGGGTTGTATCATAGCCTCCGGGACTCGGTCCCAGGCCAGGCTTCCTATCTTGTAGTAGTAATTGATAGCCTAGTGGTCAGAAAAAAAAATAATGAAAACCTATAAAGATTAAGGTGGAGTCAGGTAACGTGTTGCTCCGCCGCCTCCATCCCCCTATAAAAATAGGCGGACTGATGGCCTCACACACACACACACACACACACACACACACACACACACGGGAAGGGCACAGAAGACCACAGACAGAGTATAGGCTAGGTGGCCAAAGACTGCAAACCTCACTCAAGGAGAAAGATCTTGGGGTGAGTATAACACCGAGCATGTCTCCGGAAACACACATCAATCAGATAACTGCTGCAGCATATGGGCGCCTGGCAAACCTGAGAACAGCATTCCGATACCTTAGTAAGGAATTGTTCAAGACACTGTACACCGTGTATGTCAGGCCCATACTGGAGTATGCAGCACCTGTTTGGAACCCGCACTTGATAAAGCACGTCAAGAAACTAGAGAAAGTACAAAGGTTTGCGACAAGGTTAGTTCCAGAGCTAAGGGGAATGTCCTATGAAGAAAGATTAAGGGAAATCGGCCTGAAGACACTGGAGGACAGGAGGGTCAGGGGAGACATGATAACGACATATAAAATACTGCGTGGAATAGACAAGGTGGACAAAGACAGGATGTTCCAGGGAGGG
Organism: Cherax quadricarinatus; assembly: GCF_038502225.1. NCBI lineage: Eukaryota > Metazoa > Arthropoda > Malacostraca > Decapoda > Parastacidae > Cherax > Cherax quadricarinatus. The sequence continues at coordinate 9,308,778 of NC_091364.1, read as the reverse complement.
GACACAGAAACAAGAGGCCACAACTGGAAGTTGAAGACACAAATGAGTCAGAGAGATATTAGGAAGTATTTCTTCAGTCATAGAGTTGTAAGGCAGTGGAATAGCCTAGAAAATGACGTAGTGGAGGCAGGAACCATACACAGTTTTAAGACGAGGTTTGATAAAGCTCATGGAGCGGGGAGAGAGAGGGCCCAGTAGCAACCGGTGAAGAGGCGGGGCCAGGAGCTAAGACTCGACCCCTGCAACCACAAATAGGTGAGTACGCACGCACTGTCTCCTACACCTCCCTCCCATCACCATCTCCCCCCCTCCACACTCGATTTCCCTAGACACTCAAGCCACCCAGACACACCTCCCCAGATCCCTTCCCACTAACTTCCCCAGACACGCCCACCTGCCCCCAGACACCTCAGACAGGCCTACCTACCCACATACCCCTCTCCAGACACGCCCACACACACAAACACACCTCCCCAGACATGCTCACCTGCCCATACACCTCTCCAGACACACCCACCCAGTCATACACCTCTCCACACACGCCCACCTGCCCACACACCTCCAGACACGCCCACCCACCCACCCACGTCACTGTCTTCGTCACTCACCATTAAAAAAATTGTGGTTGCAATCGATGAAGATCTAATACGAGAGTACCCCTCTTCCCTTCCTCACCCCCCTTCCCTTCCTCACCCCTTCCCTTCCTCACCCTCTTCCTCACCCTCTTCCCTTCCCCTTACCTTCCTCTCTTCCCTTCCCTTCTCACCATTCCTTCCTCTCCCCTTCTCCCCATTCCCTTCCTCTCCCCCGTTCCCTTCCTCTCCCCCGTTCCCTTCCTCTCCCCCATTCCCTTCCTCTCCCCAATCCCTTCATCTCTCTTCCCTTCCTCTCCCCTTCACTTCCTTTCCCCTTCACTTTTCTCCCTTCCCGTCCCCTCCCCACTTCCTTTCCTCTCCTCTCTTCCCTTCCTCTCCTCTCTTCCCTTCCTCTCCTCTCTTCCCTTCCTCTCCCCCTTCCTTTCCTCTCCCCCCATTTCCTTCCTCTCTTCCTTCCCTTACTATCCCCCTTACCTTCCTCTCTCCCAAGTGGTCACAGGTCACTTGGGAGAGAGGAAGGGCAGGACCTGTAGCCAGGCTTTTCTGCTGTTCTTGCTGGCTGCCAGATAACTTTCACAGCAATTGCAGCTTGGTTGATGTAGCACTTGATGCCGCTAGTAATACAGCTTCCTCTTGATAACTTCTACTTTTGTTCCAGCAATATTTATAATATCTGCTGGTAATTGGTTGTGAATAGTCTAGGACCACGGGTGTTGACAGTGTGTTCTCGTAATATGCCCATGGCTTTCCCACTGTTCACTGGGTTTATATTACATTTCCATATTTTCACTCGAGTACGTTGTTATGACTGTGTGTATATTTGGGACCAGGTGTTCAAGTGTCTTCTGTGTATATGGTATTATCATGTATCTTTCACTCCACAATCTTATTAAGTCAATGCTGTATTGGATTTATTCGGGTAGGAAACGATCTGTGTCTCATCAATCTCTAATCTCTCCTGTTTTGAATGGAACCGTCAACACTAAACAGTACTCCAGACGACAGAGCAAAAGTGATATGAATAGTGTTACCATTGGCAACATTTTTCTTGCTTAGAGAGTCTCCTTGTCCACCTCAGTCTTGTTTCTACCTTTCACATTATCCTTATTGTGTTTTTTAAAAGATATGTCAGCTGCCATTATTACATTTAAGTCTGTCACATGTTCCTTTCGTTCTGTTTAGTGCCCTCTTTTTTGAGATTCTCATGTGCTTTTTTATCCATATCTAAGCAGTTGAAATTTGTCACCATTGAACGGCATATTTTCTACTGCTCACTAAAGAGCTTTGCTTACATCCTCTTGTAAATTTTCCCTGTCTTCTACCGAGGTGACGTTCAAGCTTATGTTCCAATCGTCTGCAAATGATACGGTGCTGTGGCTAATGTTTATACGATTAGGATAAAGAGTAAAGGTACAAGTACCGTGCCTTTGAGTACTGAATCTTTTACACTTCTAAGGCTAGATTGCGTTGTTTACTACTAGTAGTAGTAACAGTAGTAATTTGTGTTCTGTTTGTAGGAAAACTGAATATCTGCCTACTTTTCTTGTACGAACTGACCTTATTTTATGACTCCATGATCACTGTCAAAATCTTTCGTGAAATCCGCATAAACCACATTTGCATTTTAATTTTCTTCGAAAGCCTTCACAATAGAAACTGTGCTGTTTGTGACTTTCATAGTGATAATTATGCTGTTATAGTTATTGTTATAACTTGCTTTGGTGTTATATTCATTGTTATGGCTTGCTATGCTGTTATAGTGATAATTAAGACTTGCTGTGCTGTTAGTGATTGTTATAGTAATAGTGCTGTTACTATTAGTGTTATAGTAATTGTGGTTGTTATAGTGCCATAATGATTAGCAATAGTGCTGTTAGTGATTGTTATAGTAATAGTGCTTTTATTGTTAGTGTTATAGTGATTGTAATAGTAATAGTGCTTTTATTGTTAGTGTTATAGTGATTGTAATAGTAATAGGGCTGTTTTAATGATTGTTATAACTTATTATGCTGTTATAGTGATTTATGGTGTTAAATCATTGCAGCTCGGTTTTGTCTTCTTGTGAAGATAATTCTCGTCCAGAGATTAATGAGGATAACTGTTGGAGTGGAAGCTGCTATAAATCCAGTTAGGACTCCCAGATAGGCAATTATACTTGTCTTGCCCCTGCCCTGCCTCAACACCTAGTGGGCATTTATACTTGTCTTGCCCCCTTCCCCTGCCCTACCTCAACCCTAGGTAGGCAATTATACTTGTCTTGCCCTTCCCCTGCCCTGTCTCAACCCCTAGTGGGCAATTATACTTGTCTTGCCCCTCCCCCTGCCATGCCTCAACCCCTAGTGGGTATTTATATTGCCCCTCCCCCTGCCATGCCTCAACCCCTAGTGGGTAATTATACTTGTCTTGCCCCTGCCCTGCCCCCAACCCCTAGTGGGCAATTATACTTGTCTTGCCCCTGCCCTGCCCCCAACCCCTAGTGGGCAATTATACTTCTTGCCCCTACCCTGCCTCAACCCTAGGTAGGCAATTATACTTGTCTTGCTTCTCCCCCTGCCCTGTCTCAGCCTCTGGTGGGCAGTTATACTTGTCTTGCCCCCTCCCGTGAAGGTTACCTGAAGATTTCGGGGGTCACCGCCCCCCCCCACGGCCCGGTGCCAGACCTGGCCTCACGGTTGATAACCTGATGGGTAACCTGGTGGATGGTGTTGTAATACTAGCCTTGGTGTTGTACTAGCCTGGGTGTTGTAGTACTAGCCTGGGTGTTGTAGTACTAGCCTAGGTGTTGTAGTACTAGCCTAGGTGTTGTAGCATTAGCCTGGGTGTTGTAGTACTAGCCTGGGTGTTGTAGTACTAGCCTTGGTGTTGTAGTACTAGGCTAGGTGTTGTAGTAACTAGCCTGGGTGTTGTAGTACTAGCCTGGGTGTTGTACTAGCCTTGGTGTTGTACTAGCCTAGGTGTTGTAGTAACTAGCCTGGGTGTTGTAGTACTAGCCTGGGTGTTGTACTAGCCTTGGTGTTGTAGTACTAGCCTAGGTGTTGTAGTAACTACCCTGTGTGTTGTAGTACTAGCCTGGGTGTTGTACTAGCCTTGGTGTTGTAGTACTAGCCTAGGTGTTGTAGTAACTAGCCTGGGTGTTGCACTAGCCTTGGTGTTGTACTAGCCTAAGTGTTGTAGTAACTAGCCTGGGTGTTGTAGTACTAGCCTGGGTGTTGTAGTACTAGCCTGGGTGTTGTAGTACTAGCCTGGGTGTTGTACTAGCCTGGGTGTTGTAGTACTAGCCTAGGTGTTGTAACTAGGCTAGGTGTTGTAGTAACTAGCCTGGGTGTTGTATTGCTAGCCTGGGTGTTCTAGTACCAACTTGGCTGTTCTGGTACCAACCTGGTTGCAAACCTTTGGATCTTTCCCAGCTTAATCTGTGCTTAATCAGGTGTGGGCTCCGTGCTGGAGCCACATATTCGGGGGATTAATCGATGTCATGTATAACGTTGTGATGGATCCTTAATATAAATTCCTGCATGCTATGCTGAGGTTTCTAACCTTGCATTGTGCCGTTGATGTTATGTCGTTTGTGTGTATTTCTGTTGATATGCTTGGTGTTTTGTTTACCCCAGGTCCTTTTTCCTCCCTTTCCTGCAGCCCAGGGCCGGGCTGCAGAAGACATTGTATATAAAGGCATTACTGATTTGTGTGTGTGTATTTTACCGACCCTGTACATGCACGCACGCACGCACGCACGCACGTACGTACGTGGGTTTCCGGGGTTTGATGCCCTCGCTGCTTGGTCCAGACCATGCCTGGCTTTGGACCGGGGCTGGTCTGACAGAGCCGTATAGGTGTCGACCTCCGAAAACGGTCTTCAGGTGTGTGTGTGTGTGTGTGTGTGTGTGTGTGTGTGTGTGTGTGTGTGTACGTACAGTATTGGAAAAATACAAACATATTTGTATGAGAGCTGAGAGTTGTGTACTAGAATTACAATGAGGAGGCACTCTGCCGTGTGGATGGGTAGGGTTCTCCCATTATTCACGTTCCCGTTGCGTCTATGATTGACAGTTCCAGTTGCGCCAGATTGTCATTCCGTTGTAATGGCTGTGAGGCCGTTGTTGTCCCGTTGAACCAAGTAGATTTGTTGTGTTTGTAAACCTAGATCCATTGTTGTCACGTTTAGCGGCAGCTGTTGTCCTGTTTTGCGACCGATAACCTTGACTTGTTTTCCCGTTTAACAGTGGTGATTTTGTTTATCCTTACCGACCGTTGCTCATTTTACCGTTTAAGGAAAGTCGTTCCTTCGCGAACGTTCCTTCCCTAACGTTCCTACGAACGTTCCTTTGCAAAAGTTTCTTTTCAACCGTTCCTTTCCAACCTTTTTCTTCTCGAACGTTTCTCTCCCACCGTTCCTTCCCACACGTTCCTCCACAAACGTTCCTCCACAAACGTTCCTTCACAAACGTTCCTTCACAAATGTTCCTTCACAAATGTTCCTTTATAAACGTTCCTTCACAAACGTTCCTTCAACGTTACTCCACAAACGTTCCTCCACAAAAGTTCCTTCACAAATGTTCCTTTACAAACGTTCATTCACAAACGTTCCTTCAACGTTCCTCCACAAAAGTTCCTTCACAAAAGTTCCTCCACAAACATTCCTTCACAAACGTTCCTTGACAAACGTTCCTTCACAAACGTTTCTTCACAAACGTTCCTCCACAAACGTTCCTCCACAAACGTTCCTCCACAAACATTCCTTCACAAACGTTCCTTGACAAACGTTCCTTGACAAACGTTCCTCCACAAACGTTCCTTGACAAACGTTCCTTCACAAACGTTCCTTGACAAACGTTCCTTCACAAACGTTCCTCCACAAACGTTCCTTCACAAACGTTCCTTCACAAACGTTCCTCCACAAACGTTCCTTCACAAACGTTTCTTCACAAACGTTCCTTGACAAACGTTCCTTCACAAACGTTCTTTGACAAACGTTCCTTCACAAACGTTTCTTCACAAACGTTTCTTCACAAACGTTCCTTTACAAACGTTCCACAAACGTTCCTTCACAAACGTTCCTTCACAAACGTTCCTTCACCGTTCCTTCACAAACGTTCCTTCACAAACGTTCCTTCACAAACCTTCACAACCGTTCCTTCACAACCGTTCCTTCACAACCGTTCCTTCACAACCGTTCCTTCACAACCGTTCCTTCACAACCGTTCCTTCACAAACGTTCCTTCACAACCGTTCCTTCACAACCGTTCCTTCACAAACGTTCCTTCACAACCGTTCCTTCACAAACGTTCCTTCACAACCGTTCCTTCACAAACGTTCCTTCACAAACGTTCCTTCACAAACGTTCCTTCACAAACGTTCCTTCACCGTTCCTTCACAAACGTTCCTTCACAAACGTTCCTTCACAACCGTTCCTTCACAAACGTTCCTTCACAAACCTTCACAACCGTTCCTTCACAACCGTTCCTTCACAACCGTTCCTTCACAAACGTTCCTTCACAACCGTTCCTTCACAACCGTTCCTTCACAAACGTTCCTTCACAAACGTTCCTTCACAACCGTTCCTCCACCGTTCCTTCACAACCGTTCCTTCACAAACGTTCCTTCACAAACGTTCCTTCACAAACCCTTCCTTCATAAACGTTCCTCCACAAACGTTCCTTCACAAACGTTCCTCCACAAACGTTCCTCCACAAACGTTCCTCCACAAACGTTCCTTCACAAACGTTCCTCCACAAACGTTCCTCCACAAACGTTCCTTCACAAACGTTCCTTCACAAACGTTCCTCCACAAACGTTCCTTCACAACCGTTCCTTCACAACCGTTCCTTCACAAACGTTCCTTCACAAACCTTCACAAACGTTCCTTCACAAACGTTCCTTCACAACCGTTCCTTCACAAACGTTCCTTCACAAACGTTCCTTCACAAACGTTCCTTCACAACCGTTCCTTCACAAACGTTCCTTCACAAACGTTCCTTCACACACGTTCCTTGACAACCGTTCCTTCACAACCGTTCCTTCACAAACGTTCCTTCACAAACGTTCCTTCACAAACCTTCACAACCGTTCCTTCACAACCGTTCCTTCACAAACGTTCCTTCACAACCGTTCCTTCACAAACGTTCCTTCACAACCGTTCCTTCACAAACGTTCCTTCACAAACGTTCCTTCACAAACGTTCCTTCACAACCGTTCCTTCACAAACGTTCCTTCACAACCGTTCCTTCACAAACGTTCCTTCACAAACGTTCCTTCACAAACGTTCCTTCACAAACGTTCCTTCACAAACGTTCCTCCACAAACGTTCCTTCACAAACGTTCCTTCACAAACGTTCCTTCACAAACGTTCCTTCACAAACGTTCCTTCACAAACGTTCCTTCACAAACGTTCCTTCACAACCGTTCCTTCACAAACGTTCCTTCACAAACGTTCCTTCACAAACGTTCCTTCACAAACGTTCCTTCACAACCGTTCCTTCACAACCGTTCCTTCACAAACGTTCCTTCACAAACGTTCCTTCACAAACGTTCCTTCACAAACGTTCCTTCACAAACGTTCCTTCACAACCGTTCCTTCACAAACGTTCCTTCACAAACGTTCCTTCACAAACGTTCCTTCACAAACGTTCCTTCACAAACGTTCCTTCACAAACGTTCCTTCACAAACGTTCCTTCACAAACGTTCCTTCACAAACGTTCCTTCACAAACGTTCCTTCACAACCGTTCCTTCACAAACGTTCCTTCACAAACGTTCCTTCACAAACGTTCCTTCACAAACGTTCCTTCACAAACGTTCCTTCACAAACGTTCCTTCACAACCGTTCCTTCACAAACGTTCCTTCACAAACGTTCCTTCACAAACGTTCCTTCACAAACGCTCCTCCACAAACGTTCCTTCACAAACGTTCCTTCACAAACGATTCTTCACAAACGTTCCTCCACAAACGTTCCTCCACAAACGTTCCTTCACAAACGATTCTTCACAAACGTTCCTTCACAAACGTTCCTCCACAAACGTTCCTCCACAAACGCTCCTCCACAAACGTTCCTCCACAAACGTTCCTTCACAAACGTTCCTTCACAAACCTTCACAAACGTTCCTCCACAAACGCTCCTCCACAAACGTTCCTCCACAAACGTTCCTTCACAAACGTTCCTTCACAAACGTTCCTTCACAAACCTTCACAAACGTTCCTTCACAAACGTTCCTTCACAAACCTTCACAAACCTTCACAAACCTTCACAAACGTTCCTTCACAAACGTTCCTTCACAAACCTTCACAAACGTTCCTTCACAAACGTTCCTTCACAACCGTTCCTTCACAAACGTTCCTTCACAAACGTTCCTTCACAAACGTTCCTTCACAAACCTTCACAAACGTTCCTTCACAAACCTTCACAAACGTTCCTTCACAAACCTTCACAAACGTTCCTTCACAACCGTTCCTTCACAAACGTTCCTTCACAAACGTTCCTTCACAAACGTTCCTTCACAAACGTTCCTTCACAAACGTTCCTTCAAAAACGTTCCTTCACAAACGTTCCTTCACAAACGTTCCTTCACAAACGTTCCTTCACAAACGTTCCTTCACAAACGTTCCTTCACAAACGTTCCTTTATTTGTAATCTTCAATATTTATTCTTTCATTTCCTGTTATTTTGCCAGAAAATGAAGTTGAACAAAGTTTTCAGTTTTTTTTTTACTGCCAATAAGAAAACATAGATTTTATTATTCAATTTATATCAATGTGACAAAAATAGAGGAAAAATAAAAAGTTTTTATTTTACGAAAAAAATCAGTGGGTATTTTTTGGCGTAAAATAATAAAGCAATTACTCAGGTTTTATTCAATTAAGGTGTGGGGAGGTGCCGGTGTGGGGAGGTGCCGGTGTGGGGAGGTGCCGGTGTGGGGAGGTGCCGGTGTGGGGAGGTGCCGGTGTGGGGAGGCGCCGGTGTGGGGAGGTGCCGGTGTGGGGAGGCGCCGGTGTGGGGAGGCGCCGGTGTGGGGAGGCGCCGGTGTGGGGAGGCGCCGGTGTGGGGAGGCGCCGGTGTGGGGAGGCGCCGGTGTGGGGAGGCGCCGGTGTGGGGAGGCGCCGGTGTGGGGAGTGTGGGGAGGCGCCGGTGTGGGGGAGTGTGGGGAGGTGCCGGTGTGGGGAGGTGCCGGTGTGGGGAGGTGCCGGTGTGGGGAGGTGCCGGTGTGGGGAGGTGCCGGTGATCAAGCAAATGGCTGCTGGAGTTCGATCCAAACAAATACAAGTTCATAACATAATGGGAGAGAGACAGAGACGACCGGGGACGGAACATAGACTGAGAGGTGACAGACTACAGGTATCAGCGGAAGAAAAACATTCAGGTGTAAACATGACACACAACATATCGCCAGAAGAACACCGAGTCAGTGCGAGGCTAGAAAATTTCAGAGTGGCCTTCAGGAACCTCAACAGAGAATCTTTTTAAGACTGTGTAAACAATATATATTAATATGTAGTACCAACCTAGACGTTATACATGTCTCGGGTTCGATATCCTGTCACGGAACAACATATCTGCTGAAGAGGACCCCAGGAGGGGGTCGAAATATACAGATAAATAAATTTTCTGAGTTTTTGTCTCCATGTGGGTTATTGAGCATATAGGTTATTACAGGTACAGGTAGGTTCGCCAGGACGGGTCCTGGACCGGGTCTTCTCCATGCGGTGACCTGGCAGTGGCTTCCTACAGGGGGAATGTCTGTGGCACAACACGAGATTAAGAAAACAAAAGCCGTGGAAGCTACACTTATTTGCACTTGTTGTTCCAACTTTTAATAAGTTTATTTGTTGTACATGAATGATAAACAATACTGGCAAGATTAATTAGACACATGTGCAACATCTGGGTATCTTTATTTGTAAACGTTTCGCCAACCAGTGACTATCTTTTGTATATAGTTCTACAGTCTTCCTATAATGTCCTTAAATTTGTATCGATAAAGCCACTGGATGGCGAAACGTCTACAAATAAAGATACCCAGATGTTGCACATGTGTCTAATTCTTCATCTTGTTTATTTGTACTATTTAGGAGGAAAAAATTGGATATGTGGGCCTTTGGGCCGCTAGAGCCAACAACCTAGTTGATCAGGCCGTACTGTGAGGGTTCTACTTGCGTGGAGTCTACCTGCAGCAAGTTCCGAGGGTCAGCGCCCCCGCGGCCCGGTCCCAGATCAGGCTTCCCGGGTAAAAAAAAAACCCTAGAATTGGTCACGGACATATTACAGGTGTTGCAAATGCAGACATTATCACAAATTATAGCAAAATATATGACAGCCTGGACCAGATATCATGATTACGGATGATAGTGGATTATTAGCGTATCCATGGCAGTGCTAATCCCACATGCGTTACCTGGGGAATGGAGAGTAATCAAGTTTGATGAGAGGAAGAGAAGGGTAGCTTCAATTCCTTGGATCAAGAGTCGTTCACCAGCTTGAAGGCCCTGCTGTAGTCGAGACAAAACTCACAGGAATAAAAGAGAGTAAATGAGAGAGAAAGAGAGTTAGAGCGCTGGAGAGACAGCTAGAGCACTGGAGAGAGCTAGAGCGCTGGAGAGAGAGAGAGAGCTAGAGCGCTGGAGAGAGAGAGCTAGAGCGAGAGATCGAACAAGCGAGAGAGCACAGGAATCAAGTCAACTGCGAGACTACACAGCAGAGTAGTCAATCTACATGTAGTCTATTCCTGACGTTATGACCCCTCCTCGACTCAGTCCTAGACCGTATAAAGATCCAAAAGGAGCCTTTACTTCCTGATCCAGTTGGTCACAGACCACAGGTGAAGCCTATGGCAAAATTCATGGTAGTTGCAGGTGTGTCTGTCTGTGTTAACCTTTGGTGCCTGTGTTGTGCTGACCCCAGCACCAAAGGTCAACCATTGTATCCCGTCCATGCTAGAAAACAATTAAATGCATAAACAAAAAAACTAATTAGAGGCTTCCCGTGTCAAACAAAAGCAGTGGAAGCTCCACTTCATTGTTTGTACTTGTTGTTGCAACTTTTAATAAGTTTATTTGCACCATTTAGGAGGGGGAAAAAGTGGGTGCTTTTGATGCGCGTTGAATGTGATAACCCAGAGAGTTCTGATGGTCTAAGCCAGGGAACTGGACTGGTCTAAGCCAGGGAGCTGGATTGAGTTAACCCAGAGAACTCAGTTTGTCTTAGCTAGGGAGATAGATTGGGTTAACCCAGAGAGCTGGACCGGTCTTAGCTAGGGAGCTGGACCGGTCTTAGCTAGGGAACTGGACCGGTCTTAGCTTAGCTAGGGAGTTGGATGCTGAGCGCCTACTTGGCCACGTCTCATGGCTTAATTTAAGAAGACAGGTGTGTGGGGCAGGCTCTAGACGCAGGCGGGTGTGTGGGGATAGGCTCTAGATGCAGGCAGGTGTGTGGAACAGGTGCTAGATGCAGGCAGGTGTGTGGAACAGGTGCTAGATGGAGGCAGGTGTGGGGGACAGGTTCTAGACGCAGGCAGGTTAATGGGCACATGCAGTATGGCTGGTGTGCGAGTCACGTGTGTAGTCTGGAAGGGAGGACAACATTTTGGAGTGCATTGTTTATTTGTCATGTATGTGAAAAGTCAGTGTTCGTATATCTTATTTCCCTCCTGATTTTCACTCTGTATTTTCCGCTGTTTGTCGAGTCTCTTGTCTTCTCAGGTGGCTGTTTCAGTGCTTAGAATTGGAATTAGCTTCTCTAATATGTTTCCAGATATTCAGCAAAAATCCTCACTTAGGAGAGCAGGTAATGACAACGTTTCGGTCCATCCTGAACCATTGTCACAAATTCGTCCAGGACGGAGCGAAAAATCGTCATAAGGTTCTCTCCCCGGTACAGATTTTTGGTGAATTGTTCCAGCCACTTTTTTATTTTTTTTACTCTTTGTTCCAAATATTAATTACGTCTTTCTCGCCAGCATTACATGTAGTTTGGGATTAGAGGTTTTTCCCAGGTTGATAAGGACGGTGAAAGCTCTTATGTACATTTTCGAGATGGGCAATTTCGTCTACCTTAAGAAGACTTGTTAGTATGTAGCAATATTTCTGTCAGAGAGAGCGAGCGAGCGAGCGAGCGAGCTCTCTGAGAATATCATCCATCAGCTGCTGGCATCTCTTGTTCTCAAGGTTCCAGTTATTTAGCCAAACATTTTCCTTGTGCTTGTTATGTTATCTTTCATTCAGGGATCACAAATGTTATGATGTAAGATCTCCCATCATAATAACACTGTTTTGATTTCTGAATAGAAGATCTTTCATCATAATATCGTTTTGATCCCTGAATATAAGATCTTCCATTATAATGTTTTGATCCCTGAATATAAAATGTTCCATCATAGCTTGGGATAAATGTCAGTACTCTCCATTGTTGTTACTGCAATAACTGCAGCCACACTAGAGCTGCTGTGTGTCACTGCTGGAGGTAGGAGGCTCTTGATGCTGTTTTTGCCCTTGAAATTGTTAAATGTATCGCTGCTGCCTCTGCTAGTGTTTCCTTCTTTGCTGTTGCTGCTGCTATTCTGGTTTTTGTTACTAATGCTGATGTGGTGCTACTGCTCATGCTACTGATGGTGTGTCGACTGCTGCGGTTGCTAATGCTGTTGGTGATTCTACTGGAAACTCCGGGATAGGTTGAGTTGCGGGAAATGAGAGTCAGAATAGGCGTGGGCCAGGAGTGAGTTAGGGTCTCCTAAAGATGGGATAGCGTTATGGTAATGTGACATCGTTGGGTTTATAGCACCTTCTAGTCTTCTGTGAATTATATTGTTGAGGAGACGGCTCTAGTGGAGACGAGAGTACTGCTGACAGATACGGTTCACTACGACTCTAACAATTCAGAAGGGAAGCTTTTCGCAACATTTCGACTCTTCCTGGATAATGGCCTAGAACTGAAAGAACCGTGAGTTTTATTGTGTTGTATATTGCAGTAATCTGACCCTGCCAAAGATAATTATAATAATTCTTTAAAGATAATCATTCTTCACAGAAGTGAGCGTTCATTCTCCATGTATGTCACTACTACTTTTCCTTATAAAAAACGTAATTCATAATTGAACGTCTTGCTCTGAACATTACGTTGTACAACCAAACAGGAAACAAATACGAAAAAATAATATGTTTCGTATCTCGTCCCGTTTATCACTGACAACAGTGTCATGGTCACTCGTCACTGACGACAGTGTCATGGTCACTCGTCACTGACGACAGTGTCATGGTCACTCGTCACTGACGACAGTGTCATGGTCACTCATCACTGACGACAGTGTCATGGTCACTCGTCACTGACGACAGTGTCATGGTCACTAAGTGTTTAATTGATGCGTCTTCTAATCATCACTTCAGGGATAGCGGGCGACCTTGATTGTGAGTGGACAGCGGAGCGATGGCCTGGCACCTTGTTGTTATCACCACACTATTGTGATCCTTGAAGTGAGGATCTTGTAATATTATCACTCCTAGGTGGCTCACATTCCTCTTACGCGGTATTATGAAGTTTGAGTTTGTTTTATGCTTCGTTACAGGTTTTAATTCTTCGTTATTTTCCCTACCAGAGTAATTCATCCTCACTGAACATCCATATTGTTTTCTGTGGTCCACTGGAAGATCTGGTTAATATTAGCTTGGATATTTGCTGTCTACAGTGGATGTCACTCATACAGTTTGAAACCTTGCCCATGACCGGGCTCCGGGGGTAGAAACACTCTAGAAAATCCTCAAAGGTATAACGTTTGCAAAGGACGATACAATACTCTGACTTATATCTTCGTCTGTGTCAGCCATGAGGAAAACATAGAACCGGGGCAAGTACTGTGCATCGAGGAACAGAAGCTCTGTGTCACTCTTTACTTCTGGTTTGTTAGGATATTAAAAATCTACTGGCTACCTTGGTAGTTATTGTTTTGGTACGCATTTATCTTTGA